>NC_084572.2:39639043-39654043 GCF_033978685.3 Nerophis lumbriciformis
GGAAGCCATCTATGTCAAAGTTGAAAAAACCTTCCCTGAACAGAGGACACCACCTGTCTCCCACATACAACACTGTCCTTTCAACCATTCCTAAAAGACTGCCATTTAGCCTCCAACAATTTAGGAACATTGTGCTGACAGAAGGTGACCAGTATGACATTTGTGACATTAGTTTACAACTGAATGGAATGTTTACGTGGCTGATTGTTATTTAGGACTGGTGGTAGTGGATCCACAGCCATGGTTCTGTCACTGTCCTTGGCTTTGACAGTTAGGATTATTTGTTTGCATCTCAACAGCTGTTTTTCTCACTATGATAGAGTGAAACATCCTTGCCGAGGCACACCCTCCTGGTTTTGGAGTAGAAATATTTGGGGGTTTGGCACCAACCGCTGGGCTAGATGTGACCAATCTAAGTCTAAGACTAGATGTGACCATTCTAAGTCTATGACAAGATGTGACAATCTAAGTTTAAGACTCGATGTGACCAATCTAAGTCTATGACAAGATGTGACAATCTAAGTTTAAGACTCGATGTGACCAATCTAAGTCTAAGACTAGATGTGACCAATCTAAGTCTATGACAAGATGTGACCAATCTAAGTCTACGACTAGATGTAACAATCTAAGTCTGAGACTAGATTAAACATTCTAAGTCTAAGTCTAGATGTGACCAATCTAAGTCTAAGACTAGATACGACCATTCTAAGTCTATGACAAGATATGACAATCTAAGTCTAAGACTAGATGTGACCAATCTAAGTCTAAGACTAGATGTGACCAATCTAAGTCTTAGACTAGATGTGACCAATCTAAGTCTATGACAAGATGTGACCAATCTAAGTCTAAGACTATATGTAATAATCCAAGTCTAAGACTAGATGTAACAATCTAAGTCTAAGACTAGATGTAACATTCTAAGTCTAGGACTAGATGTGACCAATCTAAGTCTAAGACTAGATGTAACAATCTAAGTCTAAGACTAGATGTAACAATCTAAGTCTAAGACTAGATGTAACCAATCTAAGTGTAAGACTAGATGCAACAATCTAAGTCTAAGACTAGATGTGACCAATCTAAGTCTATGACAAGATGTGACCAATCTAAGTCTACGACTAGATGTAACAATCTAAGTCTAAGACTAGATGTAACAATCTAAGCCTAAGACTAGATGTAACAATCTAAGTCTAAGACTAGATGTGAGCAATTTAAGTCTAAGACTAGATACGACCATTCTAAGTCTATGACAAGATGTGACAATCGAAGTCTAAGACTAGATGTGACCAATCTAAGTCTAAGACTAGATGTGACCAATCTAAGTCTTAGACTAGATGTGACCAATCTAAGTCTATGACAAGATGTGACCAATCTAAGTCTAAGACTATATGTAATAATCCAAGTCTAAGACTAGATGTAACAATCTAAGTCTAAGACTAGATGTAACATTCTAAGTCTAGGACTAGATGTGACCAATCTAAGTCTAAGACTAGATGTAACAATCTAAGTCTAAGACTAGATGTGACCAATCTAAGTCTTAGACTAGATGTAACCAATCTAAGTCTAAGACTAGATGCAACAATCTAAGTCTAAGACTAGATATGACCAATCTAAGTCTATGACAAGATGTGACAATCTAAGCCTAAGACTAGATGTGACCAATCTAAGTCTATGACAAGATGTGACCAATCTAAGTCTATGACTAGATGTAACAATCTAAGTCTAAGACTAGATGTAACAATCTAAGTCTAAGACTAGATGTAACAACCTAAGTCTAAGACTAGATGTGAGCAATTTAAGTCTAAGACTAGATGTGACCATTCTAAGTCTATGACAAGATGTGACAATCTAAGTCTAAGACTAGATGTGACCAATCTAAGTCTAAGACTAGATGTGACCAATCTAAGTCTTAGACTAGATGTGACCATCTAAGTCTTTGACAAGATGTGACCAATCTAAGTCTAAGACTAGATGTGACCAATCTAAGTGTAAGACTAGATGTAACATTCTATGTCTAGGACTAGATGTGACCAATCTAAGTCCAAGACTAGATGTAACAATCTAAGTCTAAGACTAGATGTAACAATCTAAGTCTAAGACTAGATGTGACCATTCTAAGTCTATAAAAGATGTGACAATCTAAGCCTAAGACTAGATGTGACCAATCTAAGTCCAACACTAGATGTGACCAATCTAAGTCTTAGACTAGATGTGACCAATCTAAGTCTAAGACTAGATGTAACAATCTAAGTCTAAGACTAGATGTAACAATAAAAGTCTGAGACGAGATGTGACCAATCTAAGTCTAAGCCTAGATGTGACCAATCTAAGTCTTAGACTAGATGTGACCAATCTAAGTCTTAGACTAGATGTAACCAATCTAAGTCTATGACAAGATGTGACCAATCTAAGTCTACGGCTAGATGTAACAATCTAAGTCTGAGACTAGATGTGACCATTCTAAGTCTATAAAAGATGTGACAATCTAAGCCTAAGACTAGATGTGACCAATCTAAGTCCAAGACTAGATGTGACCAATCTAAGTCTTAGACTAGATGTGACCAATCTAAGTCTAAGACTAGATGTAACAATCTAAGTCTAAGACTAGATGTAACAATGTAAGTCTAAGACTAGATGTAACAATCTAAGTCTAAGACTAGATGTAACAATCTAAGTCTAAGACTAGATGTAACAATGTAAGTCTGAGACGAGATGTGACCAATCTAAGTCTGAGACTAGATGTGACCATTCTAAGTCTATAAAAGATGTGACAATCTAAGCCTAAGACTAGATGTGACCAATCTAAGTCCAAGACTAGATGTGACCAATCTAAGTCTTAGACTAGATGTGACCAATCTAAGTCTAAGACTAGATGTAACAATCTAAGTCTAAGACTAGATGTAACAATGTAAGTCTAAGACTAGATGTAACCAATCTAAGTCTAAGACTAGATGTAACAATCTAAGTCTAAGACTAGATGTAACAATCTAAGTCTAAGACTAGATGTAACAATGTAAGTCTAAGACTAGATGTAACAATCTAAGTCTAAGACTAGATGTAACAATCTAAGTCTAAGACTAGATGTAACAATGTAAGTCTGAGACGAGATGTGACCAATCTAAGTCTAAGCCTAGATGTGACCAATCTAAGTCTTAGACTAGATGTGACCAATCTAAGTCTTAGACTAGATGTGACCAATCTAAGTCTATGACAAGATGTGACCAATCTAAGTCTACGACTAGATGTAACAATCTAAGTCTGAGACTAGATGTAACATTTTAAGTCTAAGACTAGATGTAACAATCTAAGTCTAAGACTATATGTGACCATTCTAAGCAGGGCCGGCCCGTGGCATAGGCCGTATAGGCAAATGCTAAGGGCGCCGTCCATCAGGGGGCGCCACGCCAGTGCCACAAATGTTAGAGAAAAAAATAAATTTTAAAAAAGTTGGTATTTCTAAATACAAAAAAATAATCCCACGTTAATTAAAATGCAAAGTAAAGCCTATTTAATAGAAATATTATTTGTTACAACATTACGGCCCCCCCCCCCCTCCTCCCCCCGCACGGTGCGCCCCCTCCCTTCCCGTATCATGATTTTTTTTGGATGTCACCACATCAAAAAATCAACACAAGATGTCAAAACGGCCAAAACTGTCAGGTGCCCAGGGAAGAAAAAAGAGAAAAGAAGAGGAGGAGAAATGAGAAAAGACAGAGGTACATGAAATTATTTGTCTGTTACAGAATGTGATGGTAACCTGGCTTTTTAGCATTAAGCTAATGTTACATGATTCGGCAATTGCTAATCAATATTACAGTACTCCCACCTTACATTCCTCAGGGACATTTGTATTAGATCTTTTAAGCAGGTGTTTTTTGTTTACATTGTTATTGCCTTCTGGTTAGCTAATGTTTGCCCTACAGGTAATAGTCACTTTTCCACCCCTTTATATATTAGGTATAGTTGTAAGTAAAAAAAAAAGGTCAAAGACAAAGCTATTCGGTTTCTTGTGAGTATATACACTTCACTGCCGATGTGGGGGGGCGCCACCTAAAATTTTGCCTAGAGCGCCAGATTGGTTAGGGCCGGGCCTGATTCTAAGTCTATAAAAGATGTGACAATCTAAGCCTAAGACTAGATGTGACCAATCTAAGTCTAAGACTAGATGTGACCAACTAAGTCTAAGACTAGATGTGACCAATCTAAGTCTAAGACTAGATGTGACCAACTAAGTCTAAGACTAGATGTGACCAATCTAAGTCTTAGACTAGATGTGACCAATCTAAGTCTAAGACTAGATGTGACCAAGCTAAGTCTTAGACTAGATGTGACCAATCTAAGTGTAAGACTAGATGTGACAATATAAGTCTGAGACGAGATGTGACCAAGCTAAGTCTAAAACTAGATGTGACCAATTACACCAATTAAACGTTAAAGGTGGTGCCAGAGAGCCCATTTTAGACATTGGGGTTCGAGACCACTAACACATCTAATTAGTTCTTCACCTGACACGCTTGAAACATTTGGTGACATTTGGTGCATGCTAATTAAGGCCCTCAAACATGCGTCCAAATTGCCGTAAAAATAATAGTAATAAAAATAATAATGATAATGATATTAATAATGCAATTTCAATATTTACCTGGGAAGTTGGAAGTTCGGAGCTGGAATGACGTCAGAGCCGAGTTGTAAGAATTTGATATAAAAATAGACACTCTTTCTGCAACCTTCAAACACAATAGTTGAAGAGGAAACACAGATGCTATTGCTAGCCATGTAGAACGTATATACCACATGAAAAAGGTAGTTTACACTACAGCAACGTTACCGTATATAAACGTCCAGCAATGCATCGTACATGGCTGATTTAGTGCCACAAAAACTCATCAGAAGTGCTACTAATGAATATTGTAGCAGCTCATATTGTTGTTTACATTCAGGGCAGCCATCTTTGGTGGTGGTGAAAATGCTCAGACTGAGTAGAAATTTCAGTTGAAACTTCCGACTAGGAACTCGGAAATCCCGCCTTCCCAGAACAAATGGAATAAACAAAACTATTAGCATCATTGGTATGCTAACTTTTCCAGCCAATTCCTCCCAGTCACTTAACTTGGTAAGAGATGCATTCTAACCCTTGGTTCGCTAACGTTAGCGGCTCGCGCATTTTCGCGGCTTGCAATTCCTCAAATTCCGTATTCTAGTTAACTATAGAATTCAAAATTGTGAAGGTACAGCGTTTAGTTGTAAGTTCATTGTAATTAACTACAAACTTACATTTGTGAAGTTGCAGCATTAAATTCTAACGTTACTGTAAATAAAGAAGAATGACAACTCTGCAATTACAGCAAATGATTGCAAATGTTACCGTGAAAGTCATGCAATTTTTAGCCAGTAAATTACTGTGAATTTATCAATTGAATTTGGCCCGCCAAATATCAGCCAAAGGGGCTGGATGAAACCATTGAAATAAACTAGGGTCGGTCATGTATGCAGTAATCCCGCCACCCCTCCGGGGGGCAACAACGAGGCATATGTGTCTTAATGAAGCAGCAGTGGGATGAGTAGAAGAAGGCATCATTCAACTATGAAAAAAATCTAAATAAATTGCAAAAAATGTGACTTTTAACAACGACTGAGTGCTCAAGTCGTTGTTTCCTGTCAGACCTTTTAAGCAACGGACGCAGTGTTCTAGAAGAAGCACCAACGGTAGAAATCCACACGTGTAAGCTTCATCATGAAATTTGGTGAAATCTTTGTATTGGTGATGGTGATGTTTTTGTCTGAGAGTAAGTTTGGCAATCAAATTTGAGCATTGGAGGGCGATAATGCGACACCTTAGGTTTAATTGTGATGAGTCACACTCGTTGTGTGCAATGTTTGATAGGTTTCCTACT
This sequence comes from Nerophis lumbriciformis, assembly GCF_033978685.3. Taxonomy (NCBI): domain Eukaryota; kingdom Metazoa; phylum Chordata; class Actinopteri; order Syngnathiformes; family Syngnathidae; genus Nerophis; species Nerophis lumbriciformis. The sequence continues at coordinate 39,644,935 of NC_084572.2, forward strand.
TTCATTCTATATGCGTAAACACCTCTGATTTATTGTGTGAATGTATTAACACTAAACCTTGTATTTTATTGGGCGGCATGGCTTGGTTGAGGGTTCCAGGTTTGATCCCTAGTCACAGCTGTTGTATCCTTGGGCAAGACATTTCACCCACCTGCTCCCAGTGCCACCCACACTGCTTCTTAAAGATGTAGATAATAGCTATCAGTCAACACCACATCAATCATCAAGAAGGCTCAGCAGCGGCTACACTTCCTTAGAGTCCTCGGGAAGTACAACCTGAAGCCTGACCTGCTGCTGACCTTCTACCGCTCGTCCATCGAGAGCCTGCTGACCTACTGTATTACGGTATGGTACGGCAGCTGCACTGCAGCAGACAGGGAGAGGCTGCAAAGAGTGGTCAAGACGGCTCAGAAGATCATCGGCCGCCCTCTCCCCTCTCTGACGGACATCTACACCTCCCGCTGCCTCAACAGAGCCAGTGCCATCATCAAGGACAGCACCCACCCTGGCTCTGACCTGTTCCACCTGCTGCCCTCTGGGAAGCGCTACAGGTGCATTCAAACCAAAACAAACAGGCTAAAGAACAGCTTCTTCCCCAGGGCCATAACCATCCTGAACGGACTGCCCCATTGTCCCTCATAACTGCCTTCTCTTCGGTGCAATAACCCATTCCACCAACCACCCTGTTTTTGTTTTTGTTTTTTTCATGTATATATTCATTTCACACCATATTCATTGCACTTCTACATTTTTTATATTTTTATATATTTGCACATTGTTTTTCTAGCATGCACACATCGCACTGTATGGAATGGCCTCAATCTCGTTACCTTGCGTAATGACAATAAAGCTGATTCTGATTCTAAAGTGCTTTGAGTCACTAGAGAAAAGCGCTATATAAATGTGATTCACTTCACATAATGTAAAATACACAAAGGACTTGTGTAATGTTGATATTTTCAGTCTTACAAACTTAAATGAGGGAATAAAACCGAGGAAGGAAAATAATCCAAAGGAAGGAACATCAATCCTCAACTAAACTTCTGGAGCTTCTGTGTCTTCATAATGTTAACTATCTGTCTAGCTGCACATGCTGGAAACAAGTAGCCAGGGCAGAATGATGAATTCATTGAAGTGTGAAAGCAGATGTTTTGTTTTGCAATGAAGTAAAGGCAGTGTCAAAGGAATGTGAACATACTTTCTGATCAAACATCCACATTTCCATCTTCATGATGTAGTTGAATAGATCTAATCTATAATTGCCATAGATAGCAGCCCTCGGTGAGAATAGTTAGGCAGGAACTGTTTTATAACATTGTTTACCAAATGTAAAAAAAAAAAAAAAAGTGAAACAATATTGAAAGAGCAAAAGAGTCAGATGTTTATGTACAGTTTTTCTCCTTCCGGTGTTTATTCTCGCTCGCTCAGCTTTGGCCCGCGAGGCTGTTTGCCTTCCTGAATCATTAGCCACACAACTGTATCGCACTCCGCTCAGACCTTTTGACTTTGGAGGGAAAAAGTAGCTGAGGGCAAAACTGGCAGTTGTGCAGAACGTCCGCTTTATGACCGTTGTCTTGGCAACGCAGCGAAAGAACAGCCAGTGCAACAACAACAACAACAACAAAAAGTGCTTTCAATAGTTTTGAAAAAGGGAAGCCATGCATTGTTTGTGCGTAAGTTTTCAGCCAGACGAGCGCCCACACGTTATGCACACTATGGAAAGTACTGGAAGCTCCGTACATGAGGCGTCTCTGGGAAAAGAAGTTGTCTTATCAAAGCCGGCTAATGCACCTCGGTATCTTCCCTTCCTTCCCCTGGGTATCCTTCTTGTCTCTGGCTTTCACACAAGCACAAACCTCTTCATTTCCTGACCCATTTTAAAGAGATAACTGTTGAGATAAACCCGCCCGTGTGCAAATGACTTTCAGCATTATTCAATGAAGATTACTAAGTCATTTGTTGAATAATTGTATCTTAGAATTTGCAATTCCGCTGGGAAATGCGTGTGAATGTCCAATGTGAGCGAGCCGCCGATACGCGTGAGAGGAACTGAAATACTTGAATGTCCAAGAGGAGTGGAGTGTGTGGATGTTGGAACGCTTCAAATCGCTTGAGAAATGTGCGATATGGAGAGGTTTGTATATTGCTCATTCATTTTCAAACGGGGGTCATTTCCTGGTAATTCCGGGTAATTTGTGAATTTTTGGAAGCGGAACATGCTGGCTTGAATGTCCAGGGTGAGTGGAGTGTGTGGATGTTGGAACGCTTCCAATCGGTTGAGGAATGTGGACTATGGAGAGGTTTGTATATTGCCCAGTCATTTTCAAAGGAGGGGGACATTCCTGGTAATTAAGGGTAATTGGAGGGTTTTCGGAACCTGGAAACATGCTCAATCAATCAATCAATCAATGTTTATTTATATAGCCCTAAATCACAAGTGTCTCAAAGGGCTGCACAAGCCACAACCACATCCTCGGTACAAAGCCCACATACGGGCAAGGAAAAACTCACCCCAGTGGGACGTCGATGTGAATGACTATGAGAAACCTTGGAGAGGACCGCATATGTGGGTAACCCCCCCCCCCCTCTAGGGGAGACCGAAAGCAATGGATGTCGAGTGGGTCTGACATAATATTGTGAGAGTCCAGTCCATAGTGGATCCAACATAATAGTAAGAGTCCAGTCCATAGTGGAGCCAGCAGGACACCAGCAGGACACCAATTGGTAGTTTGATTGTCCAAGGTGGGTGGAGTGTGTGGATGGTAGAACAGTTCGAATCGGGTGAGAATTGTGGGACAATGACCCCAAAGTGGTAAAGGAATGGCTAATTAACATTGCTGTATGTATACTTTGCACCCAGCACTTTTGCTCACATTTTCAGTAGACCCATAATCTTTGGTCTGTCCCCTCAGCATCCACATAAGTCCAAGGTCTGTCCCCTGAGGATCCACATAAGTCCAAGGTCTGTCCCCTCAGCATCCACATGAGTCCAAGGTCTGTCCCCTCAGCGTCCACATAAGTCAAGGTCTGTCCCCTCAGCATCCACATAAGTCCAAGGTCTGTCCCCTCAGCATCCACATAAGTCCAAGGTCTGTCCCCTCAGCATCCACATGAGTCCAAGGTCTGTCCCCTCAGCATCCACATAAGTCCAAGGTCTGTCCCCTCAGCATCCACATGAGTCCAAGGTCTGTCCCCTCAGCATCCACATAAGTCCAAGGTCTGTCCCCTCAGCATCCACATAAGTCCAAGGTCTGTCCCCTGAGGATCCACATAAGTCCAAGGTCTGTCCCCTCAGCATCCACATAAGTCCAAGGTCTATCCCCTCAGCATCCACATAAGTCCAAGGTCTGTCCCCTCAGCATCCACATGAGTCCAAGGTCTGTCCCCTCAGCATCCACATGAGTCCAAGGTCTGTCCCCTCAGCATCCACATAAGTCCAAGGTCTGTCCCCTCAGCATCCACATAAGTCCAAGGTCTGTCCCCTCAGCATCCACATGAGTCCAAGGTCTGTCCCCTGAGGATCCACATAAGTCCAAGGTCTGTCCCCTCAGCATCCACATGAGTCCAAGGTCTGTCCCCTGAGGATCCACATAAGTCCAAGGTCTGTCCCCTCAGCATCCACATGAGTCCAAGGTCTGTCCCCTCAGCATCCACATGAGTCCAAGGTCTGTCCCCTCAGCATCCACATAAGTCCAAGGTCTGTCCCCTCAGCATCCACATAAGTCCAAGGTCTGTCCCCTCAGCATCCACATAAGTCCAAGGTCTGTCCCCTCAGCATCCACATGAGTCCAAGGTCTGTCCCCTCAGCATCCACATGAGTCCAAGGTCTGTCCCCTGAGGATCCACATAAGTCCAAGGTCTGTCCCCTCAGCATCCACATGAGTCCAAGGTCTGTCCCCTCAGCATCCACATGAGTCCAAGGTCTGTCCCCTCAGCATCCACATAAGTCCAAGGTCTGTCCCCTCAGCATCCACATAAGTCCAAGGTCTGTCCCCTCAGCATCCACATAAGTCCAAGGTCTGTCCCCTCAGCATCCACATGAGTCCAAGGTCTGTCCCCGCAGCATCCACATGAGTTCAAGGTCTGTCCCCTGAGGATCCACATAAGTCCAAGGTCTGTCCCCTCAGCATCCACATAAGTCCAAGGTCTGTCCCCTCAGCATCCACATAAGTCCAAGGTCTGTCCCCTCAGCATCCACATGAGTCCAAGGTCTGTCCCCTGAGGATCCACATAAGTCCAAGGTCTGTCCCCTCAGCATTGCTGTGTGCGCCTTTTCCAACTTTTGAGGCCTGATTGATGGGACAAAAAAAAATGAAAGCCATCGATTGGGCCGTGAATTTACAGCAGCAAATTAGCATATTTCAGACGGCTGCCTCGCATTTGGCCGTGACGTTAATGGAGAGCGCACTGACACACCCACAAATCCAACTGTCAGCGCTCACTCGGCGAGGTAAGTGCTTACCGTCCGGCGAGATGCAGATATGCAAATTTGTATCTGAGGCAGGGCAAGCACACTTGGCTTTGGTATATTTATCTTGGAGGGTGTGCAGTCATGTGCATACTGGAACTGTACATGTTACTTACTACAGCACCCTAACCCTACTGACAGATGGTAAGTCCACAATAAACACTAAGAACCACTGGTATGGCACAAAAACAATGATGTCAACAATACAGTATATATATATATATATATATATATATATATATATATATATATATATATATATATATATATATATATATATATATATATATAAATTATTATTTTTTCACACAACTGAGTGTGGTTTTCGTCCTGGTCGTGGAACTGTGGACCAGCTCTATACTCTGGGCAGGGTCCTTGAGGGTGCATGGGAGTTTGCCCAACCAGTCTACATGTGTTTTGTGGACTTGGAGAAGGCATTCGACCGTGTCCCTCGGGAAGTCCTGTGGGGAGTGCTCAGAGAGTATGGGGTATCGGACTGTCTGATTGTGGCAGTCCGCTCCCTGTATGATCAGTGTCAGAGCTTGGTCCGCATTGCCGGCAGTAAGTCGGACACGTTTCCAGTGAGGGTTGGACTCCGCCAAGGCTGCCCTTTGTCACCCATTCTGTTCACAACTTTTATGGACAGAATTTCTAGGCGCAGTCAAGGCGTTGAGGGGATCTGGTTTGGTGGCTGCAGGATTAGGTCTCTGCTTTTTGCAGATGATGTGGTCCTGATGGCTTCATCTGGCCAGGATCTTCAGCTCTCACTGGATCGGTTCGCAGCCGAGTGTGAAGCGACTGGGATGAGAATCAGCACCTCCAAGTCCGAGTCCATGGTTCTCGCCCGGAAAAGGGTGGAGTGCCATCTCCGGGTTGGGGAGGAGATCTTGCCCCACGTGGAGGAGTTCAAGTACCTCGGAGTCTTGTTCACGAGTGAGAGAAGAGTGGATCGTGAGATCGACAGGCGGATCGGTGCGGCGTCTTCAGTAATGCGGACGCTGTATCGATCCGTTGTGGTGAAGAAGGAGCTGAGCCGGAAGGCAAAGCTCTCAATTTACCAGTCGATCTACGTTCCCATCCTCACCTATGGTCATGAGCTTTGGGTTATGACCGAAAGGACAAGATCACGGGTACAAGCGGCTGAAATGAGTTTCCTCCGCCGGGTAGCGGGGCTCTCCCTTAGAGATAGGGTGAGAAGCTCTGCCATCCGGGAGGAGCTCAAAGTAAAGCCGCTGCTCCTCCACATGGAGAGGAGCCAGATGAGGTGGTTCGGGCATCTGGTCAGGATGCCACCCGAACGCCTCCCTAGGGAGGTGTTTAGGGCACGTCCGACCGGTAGGAGGCCGCGGGGAAGACCCAGGACACGTTGGGAAGACTATGTCTCCCGGCTGGCCTGGGAACGCCTCGGGGTCCCACAGGAAGAGCTGGACGAAGTGGCTGGGGAGAGGGAAGTCTGGGCTTCCCTGCTTAGGCTGCTGCCCCCGCCACCCGACCTCGGATAAGCGGAAGAAGATGGATGGATGGATGGATGGACAGCTGAAAATAATACAGCTCTCCAAAAAGTGCACTTCTGCTGCTATTGGAACATACTAACTACACACACACTATGACACTAAGAACATACTAACTACGCACACTATGACACTAAGAACATGCTAACTACACACACTATGACACTAAGAACATACTAACTACGCACACTATGACACTAAGAACATACTAACTACACACACTATGACACTAAGAACATACTAACTACACACACTATGACACTAAGAACATACTAACTACGCACACTATGACACTAAGAACATACTAACTATGCACACTATGACACTAAGAACATACTAACTACGCACACTATGACACTAAGAACATACTAACTACACACACTATGACACTAAGAACATACTAACTACACACACTATAACACTAAGAACATACTAACTACACACACTATGACACTAAGAATATACTAACTACACACATTATGACACTAAGAACATACTAACTACACACACTATGACACTAAGAACATACTAACTACACACACTATGACAATAAGAACATACTAACTACACACACTATGACACTAAGAACATGCTAACTACACACACAGGCAGACAGCTAACAAACAATCCAAGATGTCTAATAAAGTTCCAAAGCAGATTCATCCATTTAGGCTCTTTACTGTTGTTGATCTTGCTTTGTCTTTTCCTAGCTTTACTTTTGTCTTGCACTGGACTCTTATTTATTTTTATTTTTTAACTGAAATACACACAATGACAAATGTATAAGCTATGTGATTCAATGAACATACTGAAATGTACTACACAATATGTAAATATTTACTTCACACAAATATACAATACTATCATCAAACAAATACTATTTCGATGGTGGAAATATACAACTGGCAGCCATTTTAAGTCCTCAAAACATCCATTGAAACAGTGCACAAAAATCGTTTTTCAATAAACATCTTAGTATCAAACTTAACCACTTTTCACCTTAGTATTGAGTTACATAAACAAGTTAAACAGTTCACTTACAGACGTATCTTTTCCAAGGCTTGTAAGAGCTAACACAACTTGTCTACTTCTCAATTGTCTCATAAACTTAACTGACGTTGCCAACCCGGAAGTGCCCAAACGAATGACGCGTAGTATTTTCATATCGCCACAAGGTGTCAGTAAGAGTCTACAATCAAATGGGCATAACATTGCCGTACCACAGGGCATTTCCTGTCGGAGGCAGATATTTACATATATCCGAATTTAAATGTTACTTCTTTTGATTTCATTGTCATATTACAAAACAGCTAGTGTTTTTCTTCCAAATGTGGTCTTTTGGTTGTCTGCAAAACTGTGCGCTTAACCTTGAAGTGAGGAATGTTAGAGAGAGCGATAATAAGCATTTGTTTTGGCTAGAAAGAGATGACTGCCTGCGACTTAAGAGGAGAGAGGGTTTTGGGTCGGGGAGACAGACCATTTTGGCGGCGCGATAGAATGTTCTATGCTGGACTGGTCTCAAATGTATATCTGCAAAGCTTTGAAAATATACAACAAAATACCTATTCTGTCTCTGGTGGTTTTTCAACTCAGCTTTAAGTGTCGTAAAGAGCTTGGGAGCGACTTGTGACTTGAATTCCCTGGGAGGAACAACTGGTCCAAAACGCAACAATCCCAAGGATTCGAATAAAGAACCAACTCTCTTTCTTTGCTATAGTGGCCTTGGTAACGGGAACCGGTTCTCAAAAAGGGATTTGAGTCCATTGAATCGGTTCTTTTCTTATCGAACAACCGGGAGAACCGGTTTCGAACATCATCCCTAAACATACATATATATATATATATATATATATATATATACCCACCCACCTTTACAACGATGCGCACAGCAGGTGTTTGCTGCAGGGATGTCTCACAACAAAAAATAGTCCTTTTATGACGGGAGAACAACTTTCTTGAACCTTTCTTTGAACTTGATATTTCCATAAAGTAGACTTTCCTTTGTCCATTTTTGCTGGCTTGTGGCCTTCAGTAACAAGTCAACTTCAGCCAAGTTCTCTAAAGTGATTTAGAAGTAGAATAGTCACTGCTGTTGTGTCCTTGGGCAAGACACTTGACCCACCTGCTCCCAGTGCCACCCACACTGCTTTAAATGGAACTTAGATATTGGCTTTCACTATGTAAAGTGCTTTGAGTCACTGGAGAGAAACGCTATATAAATATAATTCACTTCTTGTCTCTCATAAGGATTGTGAATGTTACGCAAAAAAGTGTTTCATTGTTTGTATGCTCTATCAGTCACAGTGGTTAACTTCTTCTTACACTTGTGTTACTAGTAAGAATGGTTCAAATTAAAATATGTGACAAAAATCTATTTTTGTTATGAAGACTTTGATCACGTGTTGATGTTTCATGTCAAATGCTCTTTAATTACATATTACATTTTATTTTCTACAGGCAGTCTTCTTTTCTTTCACACCCCTTTCTGTGTGTGTGTGTGTGTGTGTGTGTGTGTGTGTGTGTGTGTGTGTGTGTGTGTGTGTGTGTGTGTGTGTGTGTGTGTGTGTGTGTGTGTGTGTGTGTGTGTGTGTGTGTGTGTGTGTGTGTGTGTGTGTGTGTGTGTGTGTGTGTGTGTGTGTGTGTGTGTGTGTGTGTGTGTGTGTGTGTGTGTTGCAAACACAGTGGAGAAAAAGGCCAACTGAGCACAAAATGAAACGCGTGCAGCAAAGTGATAAAAGCGGGTCAAAGATGTTAAATGTATATATATATATATATATATAAATGTATATATATATATATAAATGTATATATATATATATATAAATGTATATATATATATATAAATGTATATATATATATAAATGTATATATATATATATATAAATGTATATATATATATATAAATGTATATATATATATATATATAAATGTATATATATATATATAAATGTATATATATATATATAAATGTATATATATATATATAAATGTATATATATATATAAATGTATATATATATATATATAAATGTATATATATATATAAATGTATATATATATATATATAAATGTATATATATATATATATAAATGTATATATATATATATATAAATGTGTATATATATATATA
>NC_084572.2:39656543-39705204 GCF_033978685.3 Nerophis lumbriciformis
TGTTGTGTTAGAGACACACTGATGTTGTGTTAGAGACACACTGATGTTGTGTTAGAGACACACTGATGTTGTGTTAGAGACACACTGATGTTGTGTTAGAGACACATTGATGTTGTGTTAGAGACACACTGATGTTGTGTTAAAGACACACTGATGTTGTGTTAGAGACACACTGATGTTGTGTTAGAGTATTTACTGAAAGATCCCTCAGATATTTTTGTGCCAGAAGACACTCTTTTCTTGTCCAAAGTGTCAAGATGGATTCATCTTCACATGACGTAACCCCTTCAGGTGCGATGGACACCGTATGACAACCCCACCTCCCTCCCCTTTCTTGCTGTTGCAAGTCACGTGGTTTCTTTGTCGTAACATATGTATATGTGCTATTCGTAGCTATCCTTTTTTTTTTCCCTGGCCCCAAAGTGAGCCCTCCCACAGGAGCCCAGTCTGAGACTTTTTTTTTTTTACCCATCCTCCCGCCCCCTTTTACAGGGCGCCGCCCTCCTGGCGATCCATCGGCATTCCTGTTCAGTCTACCTGCTCTTGTGCGGGAAATGAAATTGTACTTTTGAAGTGCTATGACAACAAAGTGCTACCCTGTCCTTTGGAATGTGACCCTCTGGAGGCGAGAGGATAGCAAGGTGGTATTACACGCGAATGAGGCGTTTAAGGTTGAGGAATGCCTGGGAAAATGTAGCTTCTGCGAGGAATGGAGTTAAAGCAATAACTGGCCAACTCAGCGAGTAAGTGAGGCTACTTAAGTGTAAGTAATGCAAAATAATATGAACAGCTGCCGTCTGCATCCCTGGCCACTAAGCAACATGACTTTGCAAGGGAGGGTTGCTGCATCCCTGGCCACTAAGCAACATGACTTTGCAAGGGAGGGTTGCTGCATCCCTGGCCACTAAGCAACATGACTTTGCAAGGGAGGGTTGCTGCATCCCTGGCCACTAAGCAACATGACTTTGCATGGGAACCTTGCTGCATCCCTGGCCACTAAGCAACATGACTTTGCATGGAAACCTTGCTGCATCCCTGGCCACTAAGCAACATGACTTTGCATGGGAACCTTGCTGCATCCCTGGCCACTAAGCAACATGACTTTGCATGGGAACCTTGCTGCATCCCTGGCCACTAAGCAACATGACTTTGCAAGGGAGGGTTGCTGCATCCCTGGCCACTAAGCAACATGACTTTGCTGTAGGCTGACTTTGAACACATCACATAAAGTGTTAGTGTGGCTGGAAGACTCTAATCACTGACACAGACCAAGAATAGGACCTTAGAAAAGGACACCATGCTGGAACATCTGTGACAAAAGGACAAAGGAGTGACTCGGAGACACAAAATAGAAAAGATAAAGCAAATCCCGACAAGGAGAGTTAAAAAGTGAGTTTTTTTAATAGAGTAGATTATAAGACATGGAGGTGGTGAGGAGGAGAGGAGATGATCTAAAGGATGAAGTCATTCTCTGAGATGAGAACCTTGCAGCTCGCCTGAGCATCATGGGAAAGTGCTCGCACGCACACACACACACACACACACACACAGACACACACACACACCCATGAATATAATATTACACAGGGTGAGGTAGTCCATCCTATGTGCTCACAAGGCACGTCTCTGGGAGGTAAACTTATTGATTCTTGGCTGCAGATTGAAAAAAAAAAAAAGAGTTTGTCTTCAGCAGGATTGGAGAGATAAGCACAGGATTAAAAGTAGTCGTTGACTTTACGCAGCTGATCTTCACAGCGCCTCTGAGGTGCACCCTGAGGTGCACCCTGAGGTGCTGCAGGCCATGCCCACCTCTGCTCCTTGCCTCAATTGATTCCTGCCACAGGCTGACTATATATAATATGTGTGTGTGTATATATATATATATATATATATATATATATATATATATATATATATATATATATATATATATATATATATATACATATATATATATATATATATCCATCCATCCATCCATCTTCTTCCGCTTATCCGAGGTCGGGTCGCGGGGGCAGCAGCTTAAGCAGGGAAGCCCAGACTTCCCTCTCCCCAGCCACTTCGTCCAGCTCCTCCCGGGGGATCCCGAGGCGTTCCCAGGCCAGCCGGGAGACATAGTCTTCCCAGCGTGTCCTGGGTCTTCCTCGTGGCCTCCTACCGGTCGGACGTGCCCGAAACACCTTCCTAGGGAGGCGTTCGGGTGGCATCCTGACCAGATGCCCGAACCACCTCATCTGGCTCCTCTCCATGTGGAGGAGCAGCGGCTTTACTTTGAGCTCCCCCCGAATGACAGAGCTTCTCACCCTATCTCTAAGGGAGAGCCCCGCCACTCGGCGGAGGAAACTCATTTCGGCCGCTTGTACCCGTGATCTTGTCCTTTCGGTCATGACCCAAAGCTCATGACCATAGGTGAGGATGGGAACGTAGATCGACCGGTAAATCGAGAGCTTTGCCTTCCGGCTCAGCTCCTTCTTCACCACAACGGATCGATACAGCGTCCGCATTACTGAAGACGCCGCACCGATCCGCCTGTCGATCTCACCATCCACTCTTCCCCCACTCGTGAACAAGACTCCGAGGTACTTGAACTCCTCCACTTGGGGCAAGATCTCCTCCCCAACCCGGAGATGGCACTCCACCCTTTTCCGGGAGAGAACCATGGACTCGGACTTGGAGGTGCTGATTCCCATCCCAGTCGCTTCACACTCGGCTGCGAACCGATCCAGTGAGAGCTGAAGATCTTGGCCGGAGGAAGCCAACAGGACCACATCATCTGCAAATAGCAGTGACCTAATCCTGCAGCCACCAAACCAGATCCCCTCAACGCCCTGACTGCGTCTAGAAATTCTGTCCATAAAGGTTATGAACAGAATGGGTGACAAAGGGCAGCCTTGGCGGAGTCCAACCCTCACTGGAAACGTGTCCGACTTACTGCCGGCAATGCGGACCAAGCTTTGACACTGATCATACAGGGAGCGAACTGCCACAATAAGACAGTCCGTTACCCCATACTCTCTGAGCACTCCCCACAGGACTTCCCGGGGTACACGGTCGAATGCCTTCTCCAAGTCCACAAAGCACATGTAGACTGGTTGGGCAAACTCCCATGCACCCTCAAGAACCCTGCCGAGAGTATAGAGCTGGTCCACAGTTCCAAGACCAGGACGAAAACCACACTGTTCCTCCTGAATCCGAGGTTCGACTATCCGGCGTAGCCTCCTCTCCAGTACACCTGAATAGACCTTACCGGGAAGGCTGAGGAGTGTGATCCCACGATAGTTGGAACACACCCTCCGGTTCCCCTTCTTAGAGAGGAACCACCACCCCGGTCTGCCAATCCAGAGGTACCGCCCCCGATGTCCACGCGATGTTGCAGAGTCTTGTCAACCAAGACAGCCCCACAACATCCAGAGCCTTAAGGAACTCCGGGCGGATCTCATCCACCCCCGGGGCCTTGCCACCGAGGAGCTTTTTAACTACCTCGGCAACCTCAGCCCCAGAAATAGGAGAGCCCACCACAGATTCCCCAGGCCCTGCTTCCTCATAGGAAGACGTGCTGGTAGGATTGAGGAGGTCTTCGAAGTATTCTCTCCACCGATCCACAACATCCGCAGTCGAGGTCAGCAGAGCACCATCCCCACCATACACGGTGTTGACACTGCACTGCTTCCCCTTCCTGAGGCGGCGGATGGTGGTCCAGAATTGCTTCGAAGCCGTCCGGAAGTCTTTTTCCATGGCCTCCCCAAACTCCTCCCATGTCCGAGTTTTTGCCTCCGCGACCGCTGAAGCCGCACACCGCTTGGCCTGTCGGTACCTGTCCGCTGCCTCAGGAGTCCCATGAGCCAAAAGAACCCGATAGGACTCCTTCTTCAGCCTGACGGCATCCCTCACCGCCGGCGTCCACCAACGGGTTCTAGGATTACCGCCACGACAGGCACCAACTACCTTGCGGCCACAGCTCCAATCAGCCGCCTCGACAATAGAGGTACGGAACATTGTCCACTCGGACTCAATGTCCAGCACCTCTCTCGTGACATGTTCAAAGTTCTTCCGGAGGTGGGAATTGAAACTCTCTCTGACAGGAGACTCTGCCAGGCGTTCCCAGCAAACCCTCACAATGCGTTTGGGCCTGCCAGGTCTGTCCGGCATCCTCCCCCACCATCGCAGCCAACTCACCACCAGGTGGTGATCGGTAGAAAGCTCCGCCCCTCTCTTCACCCGAGTGTCCAAAACATGAGGCCGCAAATCCGATGACACAACTACAAAGTCGATCATGGAACTGCGGCCTAGGGTGTCCTGGTGCCAAGTGCACATATGGACACCCTTATGTTTGAACATGGTGTTTGTTATCGACAATCTGTGACGAGCACAAAAGTCCAATAACAGAACACCACTCGGGTTCAGATCCGGGTGGCCATTCTTCCCAATCACACCTCTCCAGGTTTCACTGTCGCTGCCAACATGAGCATTGAAGTCCCCCAGTAGAACGAGGGAATCACCCGGGGGAGCACTCTCCAGTACTCCCTCGAGTGAATCCAAAAAGGGTGGGTACTCTGAGCTGCCGTTTGGCGCGTAAACGCAAACAACAGTCAGGACCCGTCCCCCCACCCGAAGGCGGAGGGAAGCTACCCTCTCGTCCACCGGGTTGAACTCCAACGTGCAGGCTTTGAGCCGGGGGGCAACAAGAATTGCCACCCCAGCCCGTCGCCTCTCACTGCCGGCAACACCAGAGTGGAAGAGAGTCCAGCCCCTCTCAAGAGAAGTGGTTCCAGAGCCCTTGCTGTGCGTCGAAGTGAGTCCGACTATATCTAGCCGAAACTTCTCCACCTCACGCACTAGCTCAGGCTCCTTCCCCCCCAGCGAAGTGACGTTCCACGTCCCAAGAGCTAGCTTCTGTAGCCGAGGATCGGACCGCCAAGTGCCCTGCCCTCGGCTGCCGCCCAGCTCACACTGCACCCGACCTCTATGGTCCCTGCTATGGGTGGTGAGCCCATTGGAGGGGGGACCCACGTTGCCTCTTCGGGCTGTGCCCGGCCGGGCCCCATGGGGACAGGCCCGGCCACCAGGCGCTCGCCATCGTGCCCCACCTCCGGGCCTGGCTCCAGAGGGGGGCCCCGGTGACCCGCGTCCGGGCGAGGGAAATCTGGGTCCTTGGTTTGTGTTCTTCATCGAAGTCTTCGAGCTGCTCTTTGTCTGATCCCTCACCTAGGACCAGTTTGCCTTGGGAGACCCTACCAGGGGGCATAGAAACCCCCGGACAACATAGCTCCTAGGATCATTGGGACACGCAAACTCCTCTACCACGGTAAGGTGGCAGCTCAGAGAGGAGATATATATATATATATATATATATATATATATATATATATATATATATATATATATATATATATATATATATATATATATATGTCCACCCCCAGGAAGTGGATACCAGACGCTTCCTGTGCGATCTGGAACCGTCTTTGGGGTTGGGTGGGGAGTTAGGTGGGGGGTGGACTCCTCCCTTCTCGATTGTCCAAAGAGTCTATTTCCACCCCCCACCTGAGATTGTGTGGGAGGACAGAAGGAAAAAGTCTGTGCAGTGGGCGGAGCCAGAGTTATTGGGGGCGGAGCTTGAGTCCTGGAGGACAGGGACAGACCTGGTAAGCGAGTTTGTAAAAAAATATTTGGATATTCCACTATAGTTGCCAGAATGTCCTTAGCGGGAGTGACGTCATCAGAGAGCGACAGGGGAGTGACGTCATCGGTGGGGGTGTCCATTTGGCTCACAGCCCAGTCGGTGAAGTGTTTGGCAAAATGAGTGATGGGATTACCAAACAGGATGACTGGGCTGCTTGTGACTTGCTTCTGTCCGGAGGGGGAGTTTGCGGGATCGGTGCGTCCCAACAGCGAGTCCAAGCCTTCTTTGACGGCTTACGTTTTCGCCCACGCGTCCTGTACAGTGGTGTGGCCATGTCCCCGGGCCAGAGGGAGTGGATGGGGACCAGCGAACCTCCAGGGCCCGCCATCAGTGTGTGAATGTGTGTGTGTGAATGGGTGAATGTGGAAATAGTGTCAAAGCGCTTTGAGTTCCTTAAAAAAAGGTAGAAAAGCGCTATACAAGTACAACCCATTTACCATTTACCATCATATTACTCCTCTCCTAGCGCAGCGTCTCTGCTTCCATCGCTCTTAACACCTTCCACGTACCTGCCTCCACCACCTTAACCTCTTAACACCTTCCACGTACCTGCCTCCACCTCCTTAACCTCTTAACACCTTCCACGTACCTGCCTCCACCTCCTTAACCTCTTAACACCTTCCACGTACCTGCCTCCACCTCCTTAACCTCTTAACACCTTCCACGTACCTGCCTCCACCTCCTTAACCTCTTAACACCTTCCACGTACCTGCCTCCACCTCCTTAACCTCTTAACACCTTCCACGTACCTGCCTCCCCCTCCTTAACCTCTGTTGCGTTTGGACCAGTTGTTCCTCCCAGGGAATTCAAGTCACAAGTCGCTCCCAAGCTCTTTACGACACTTAAAGCTGAGTAGAAAAACCACCAGAGACAGAATAGGTATTTTGTAATACATTTGCAAAGCTTTGCATATACATTGAGACCAGTCCAGCATAGAACATTCAATCGCGCCGCCAAGATGGTCTGCCCTCCCCGAAAAACCCTCTCCCCTCTTAAGTCTCTCTCTCTCTCCCCCCCTCGCAGACATGTCCCTCCAGCCAAAACACATGCCCATTGTCCTCCACACCTGGGAATAAGAAAAGATAAGAGAAAAGAGTATCTCTCTTTCTTACATCAGAAGATTCAAGGTTAAGCACACAGTTTTTGCAGACAACCAAAAGACCACAATTGGAAGAAAAACACTAGCTGTTTTGTAATATGATTATGAAATAAAAGAAGTAACACTTAAATTCGGATATATGTAAATATCTGCCTCCGACACCTCTTAACACCTTCCACGTACCTGCCTCCACCTCCTTAACCTCTTAACACCTTCCACGTACCTTCCACGTACCTGCCTCCACCTCCTTAACCTCTTAACACCTTCCACGTACCTGCCTCCACCTCCTTAATCTCTTAACACCTTCCACGTACCTGCCTCCACCTCCTTAACCTCTTAACACCTTCCACGTGCCTGCCTCCACCTCCTTAACCTCTTAACAACTTCTACGTACCTGCCTCCACCTCCTTAACCTCTTAACACATTCCACATACCTGCCTCCACCTCCTTAACCTCTTAACACCTTCCACGTACCTGCCTCCAGCTCCTCGAAGCCCGTTGCCAAAGAACGGTTGACTGGCTTTGTTCTGTCACGTGGGGGTGGCATGTTTATGCAAGGTCGTTCTCCCAAGACGCAGACGGACAACTCCGTACGAAAAGGTGAAAGTAGGATATGATTTATTCCTCATAAATCATCCAACATACAAAATACAGGAAACCAATAAAACGCACAGGAAGCTAAGACGAGACTTAGCACAGGAATCAAAGCCTAGAAAACCAGGAATTAGCCAACGTTGCATTCAGCAAACAACAAAGCCAGACTGAGCGTGGCCAGAAAGGTGAATAAGTAGCTCTCTGATTAGTGCTCGGCAGCAGGTGAGCGTGCCGAACACTAATCAGAGGCAGGTGAAACCAACCAGTACCCATGGTAACCAAAACAAAGCCAGGGGTGCACATTACAGGAACTGAGGGAGACAAACTAACAGAACAAAACCTAAACTAAACATGATCCGGGCCACGGATCATGACACTACAAATGGTCTATTTGAAGAAAGTCAGCATGTTTCTGTGGACGTGATATGAGATGGAAGTTGAGGTCAAAAGTCAAACCAATATATTTCTCTTTCCAGCGCTTTTGAGTCGCAGGAAAATAGTTTCCTTAAATGTGAGGAAGTTTAGGATGACCTAAATCCATCATCTCTTTCTTCAGATGTTCTTCTGTCACAAAGCATTAATGCGTCCTGAAGGATTATGTTGGAGATGCAAACACCAGCCAGGATCCTTTTGGCATTTTTACATTCTTCTTTACTTTTTATTCTCGTTGTTGTTGTTGTTGTTGCACTTCTCCAAGCAAGTTAACAATTGGCGGCCGCTACAAAAGAGCGTGAGTGACAGACGCTGCTGAGACCAGCCAAGTGTTTCAAGGACTGAGGAAGCCTTGAAAGGATTAAAAAAATACAAAAAAAAACAACCCACAAAAGCCAAGAATGTCGACAAATTTGATGACTTTGACAACCTTGTTTTGTTCTGAAGCCAAACGCTAACTAGGAAGCTCAATAAATATTATGCTTATGCTGAGTAAACTAGTGTCTATGATATCAAATAACAGCACACCTGAAAGACCATTTGACATTAAACACACCTGTCACTTCCTATGTGGACACACCTGACCTCTGTCACTTCCTTTGTGGACACACCTGACCTCTGTCACTTCCTATGTGGACACACCTGACCTCTGTCACTTCCTATGTGGACCCACCTGACCTCTGTCACTTCCTATGTGGACACACCTGACCTCTGTCACTTCCTATGTGGACACACCTGACCTCTGTCACTTCCTATGTGGACACACCTGACCTCTGTCACTTCCTATGTGGACACACCTGACCTCTGTCACTTCCTATGTGGACACACCTGACCTCTGTCACCTCCTATGTGGACACACCTGACCTCTGTCACTTCCTATGTGGACACACCTGACCTCTGTCACTTCCTATGTGGACCCACCTGACCTCTGTCACTTCCTATGTGGACACACCTGACCTCTGTCACTTCCTATGTGGACACACCTGACCTCTGTCGCCTCCTATGTGGACACACCTGACCTCTGTCACTTCCTATGTGGACACACCTGACCTCTGTCACTTCCTATGTGGACACACCTGACCTCTGTCACTTCCTATGTGGACACACCTGACCTCTGTCACTTCCTATGTGGACACACCTGACCTCTGTCACTTCCTATGTGGACACACCTGACCTCTGTCACTTCCTATGTGGACACACCTGACCTCTGTCACTTCCTATGTGGACACACCTGACCTCTGTCACTTCCTATGTGGACAAACCTGACCTCTGTCACTTCCTATGTGGACACACCTGACCTCTGTCACTTCCTATGTGGACACACCTGACCTCTTTCACTTCCTATGTGGACACACCTGACCTCTGTCACTTCCTATGTGGACACACCTGACCTCTGTCACTTCCTATGTGGACACACCTGACCTCTGTCACTTCCTATGTGGACACACCTGACCTCTGTCACTTCCTATGTGGACACACCTGACCAATCAGGTCAGAGCATGAAAAGTGGTGAAGGAGCTCATTTTTTCAAGGTCACTGACTCACGACAAGTTTTGTATCTTGGCCCCGCCCAATGTTGGTAATGTCATTTCTGGTTCTATGGTTATCATCGCATTTTCTCTTTGTTAAATTGTGTGCATGTCTTGCACGATAGGCGGTTGATTGACTTGTCTTGTGAGTGCTGTTCTCCTCACCTGCTCCTGCTTGGCAATCAGGAAGCACACCTGTCCCTAGTTGCCAGTAGAGAGGGTTAGTCTTCCAGTGCCTTACGTCATATGGCGCCGGTTCCTTGTTTGAACATGCTAGTAGTCTTTCCTTCTACTTGCCTTATTGCATTTAAGGTGTGTCCAAATTACGACCCATTTAACCTGCGAGGCTGCAGGAGTGCAATAAGCAATTTGACGTGTTGCCACTTCATATACAACCAGTCGGTGGTCTGACAGTCGCCATTTTGATCTGGTGGATATCAAAAGTAACTCATGTTAGTGTCAATTGATTGGCTTACATGCACAACATTTACTTATATGACCCCCCCACCCCAATCCAGACAACCTTCCCTGGTCATGGTGCAGAAAAAAAAATGTCTACAAACATGTTTACATATAACGCAACATGCTCATTAAACTTTGTGGATAATATGAAAAACATCCAATAAACATTAAAAAAGTCAGAAACTACACCAATTTAAATCCATTACAAGGGATGATGGGAGAAAATGCAAAATACTCTCCACGCTTAACCATGTTGGCCGTATTTAGCTGCACGATATATATATATATATATATATATATATATATATATATATATATATATATATCAGTGACGTGCGGTGAGGTTGATGGCTGGTGAGGCACTGACTTCATCACAGTCAGATTTACAAACATATGAACCCTAAAGAGTATCTTATTCACCATTTGATTGGCAGCAGTTAACGGGTTATGTTTAAAAGCTCATACCAGCATTCTTCCCTGCTTAGGGGGGCTCAAGCCCCCCTAAAATATTCTTAAGGCCCCCTAAATAATTTGGTGTTTTTTTGGGTTTTTTTACAAATAAATGCCGACATATTCATTATAAAGAGGCCCAAATATGAGTTTAAATAAATAATCATATAACCTGTTATTATTCACTCAGTTTCCCCTCACTTCGTAGCGTAAGGTAGAGAGCCCCTTTCGTGCGTCGGTATCCAATCCATTCCACTTGTTCATATAGAAAATGCCCACATCACTCAAATTCCAGCCCGCATTTTCTCTGCGACCTTGCTTGCGGTCCTGCAGTTGTACGAAGCACATTATCTTCCTTTACAATGAGTGAAGCTGCACAAAACCTTGTGTGTGCAATTGTAAATCATTTATTTTTTAAGTTTTGTGTTTCTTGTAGAATCTATATAAAGTAATATACATAAGCCTATTGTTAAAATAATGAAAAAAACATCATTAAATATATTTGTTTTATTGTATTGTTACATTAATAGCTGTTTTATTATTATAGGATGGCTTGTTAAACATTTAATAGGATTTTCAGAGGGAGGAAAAACCAAGACATTTAATATAAAATGTAAAATGAATAAATACATAAAAAGAAAAAGAAAATATATGGTTAAAAGCCATCGTCCCGGGGAGCATTTCATTTCATCCCGTGCATTTTTTTTAAATAATAATAATAACAATGAATAATTTCTAAGTCTTTGTTAGCCGTTTGTGAAGTTTTGTGCTCGTGCGTAACATTCGCTCGCATCCTGTGCATCTCCTGGGGGCAAAGCCCCCCCTGTCCTTAAAAGCTAGTGACGCCCCTGCTTCAACTTAACTTTAACTTTACACATACAAACTGTAGCACACAAAAAAGCACATTTAATAAAAAAAAAACGTTATTATGGTCTTACCTTTACTTATAAGTGCGGGTACAGTGGTGTTCGGTGTGGAGGAGTTGTGAATGAATGAAATATGAAATCCGTGCTGCAGTCTGCAGGTGTACCTAATGTAGTGTCCCAGCAGTCGTTCACGGCTCCTCCGGCGCGAGCAATGTTGTTTTTGCACTTTTTGGCTTCTTGTTAAGTGACTTTTTTTGGGTGGATTCGGTCTTGCTCGTGGAGGGTTTGGGTGTGGGCTTTGGTTGGTGTGGCGTTCCCGTCGGTGGGTGCAGTCTGCGGCGAACGTGTCTTAAGCACCAGGAGGCGTGGTTACGCGTGCCTCAGCCAGTGCGTCTTCGCAGCAGTTTTATGATCGCTCAGCACAAGAAATACTTTACACACATACAGTTGTTGACAAAATACACTGTACATTATATACCTCAGCTAACTAAACTATGGAAATGTATAATATAATTCATATAGCAATACTGTCTCACTGTACAGCAGACCAGCAGTTAGCCGAGTCCGTCCATGTTGAGGCACTGAGTGACGCGCCTCGACTGGCTGCTGTTCACCGCACCGTCTCTTCTCAGTATTTGAACGGCAAATGTGAAAATTCAGCGATTTTGAATAAAAATAATCTAAAACTGGTGAAGTTAAATGGAAAATAACTTTATAGTATAATCACTGGATACATATAACAATTTAATTTTTTTTTTTTCTTTTTACGTTTTTTTCTTTCCATGATGGAAGGTGAGGCCCTGCCTCACCTGCCTCTAGTGACCGCACGTCACTGATATATATATATATATATATATATATATATATATATATATATATATATATATATATAGTTGTTTTGCATGCAGTCGGCTTTCGGCCCCTGGCCAAATTTTTTAAGGCCAATGTGGCCCCCCCAGTCAAAACGTTTGCACACCTGGGCTTTAAGGTGTTATAACTTATGTACAAAATATTATTATCTTATCTTGCTGATTGTATTGTACCTTGTGTGCCGTCCTAAAATCTACCTTCCAAAAACGCTGGCTTATTAGTGACCTCCCCAAAGAAAGTGTGCAGGCTCAGGAGCAGGGGGGGCAAAATTGTTTTCATTGAGGGCCACATCACATTTATAGCTACTCTCAGAGGGCCACTTCTAGCTGTGACTAATACATGAATTTGCCTATGCATTTCATTAACAAATATACGCGTGTGTGTGTGTGTGTGCGTGCGTGCGTGCGTGCGTGCGTGCGTGCGTGCGCGTGTGTGTGTGTGTGTGTGTGTGTGTGTGCGCGCGCTCAGGCCATTAGAGAAGCACTGTAGTGAACATGTTGCCAAAACAAGGTGCTAAAAGTACTGATGGAGGCAGACTTTTACAGAGTGAGCCAGCAGAAGGACGAGAGGGACATGCTCTACTGTACTCTACTGTACTCTACTGCACTCTACTGTACTCTACTGTACTCTACTGCATGTACTCTGTGATATGTACTGTACACCTTATTAAAAGTGTCCTGCAAATGGCATCTTCCTAAACTGAGTCCAGGCAGGATGGACATCATTCAGCTCATGAAGGCAACAACATGTTAAATAGTCCAATAATAATAATAATAATAAACAACATGTTAAAGAGTCTAATAATAATAATAATAATAATAATAATAATAATAATAATAATAATAACAAACAACATGTTAAAGAGTCCAATAATAATAATAATAATAATAATAATAATAATAATAAAAATAATAATAAACAACATGTTAAAGAGTCCAATAATAAAAATAACAATAATAAACAACATGTTAAAGAGTCCAATAATAATAATAATAATAATAATAATAATAAACAACATGTTAAAGAGTCCAATAATAATAATAATAATAATAATAAACAACATGTTAAAGAGTCCAATAATAATAATAATAATAATAATAAACAACATGTTAAAGAGTCCAATAATAATAATAATAATAATAATAATAATAATAATAATAATAATAATAATAAATAATAAATAATAATAATAAAAATAAATAATAATAATAATAATAATAATAATAATAATAACACTAATATTAATAATAATAATAAATAATAATAATGATAATAATAAAAATAATAATAATAATAATAATAATAATAATAATAATAATAATAATAATAAATAATAAATAATAATAATAAATAATAATAACAATAATAATAATAATAATAATAATAACAAATAATAATAATAGTAATAGTAATAAACACCATGTTAAAGAGTCTAAGCAGACAATCAGGAAGGTGGAACGTGCTGGAAGGCCTCACGTGTGTTCCTGGTAAGAACACTTTTCATTTCAAACTGGAGATTTGATTTGGTCTTTCCCAAGAAATCTTGTTTATTTATTACAAAAATCCCATTAAAACAACGTTGACAACTTGTTGAATTAAGTCCTGACGTTGACTTAAACACAACGTTGAAACAACATGCGTTTGACAACGTTTAATCAATGTTGGCTTCTGACCTTGATTTGACATTGAACTTTGGTCATTTCCCAAACAATATTCTACTAAACAAATACAACGTTGAGACAACATGCTTTTTGACGACGTTTAATCAACGTCAGGTCGTGACATTGATTTGACATTGAAATGTCAAAGCAACAACGTGGATCCAACGTGGACAATTTCCCTTGTGGATCATTAAAGTTTGTCTTAGTCTAAGTCTAAGTCTAACTAAGTCTAAGTGTAAGTGTAAGTGTAAGTGTAAGTGTAAGTCTAAGTCTAAGTCTAAGTCTAAGTCTAAGTGTAAGTCTAAGTCTAAGTCTAAGTCTAAGTGTAAGTCTAAGTGTAAGTCTAAGTCTAAGTGTAAGTCTATCAATCAATCTCAATCAATCTTTATTTATATAGCCCTAAATCACAAGTGTCTCAAAGGGCTGCACAAGCCACAACAACATCCTCGGTACAAAGCCCACATACGGGCAAGGAAAAACTCACCCCAGTGGGACGTCGATGTGAATGACTATGAGAAACCTTGGAGAGGACCGCATATGTGGGTAACCCCCCCCCCTCTAGGGGAGACCGAAAGCAATGGATGTCGAGTGGGTCTGACATAATATTGTGAGAGTCCAGTCCATAGTGGATCCAACATAATAGTAAGAGTCCAGTCCATAGTGGGGCCAGCAGGACACCATCCCGAGCGGAGACGGGTCAGCAGCACAGAGATGTTCCCAACCGATGCACAGGCGAGCGGTCCACCCCGGGTCCCGACTCTGGACAGCCAGCACTTCATCCATGGCCACCGGACCTGTGCACCCCCGCCCCTCAAGGAAAAGGGGAGCAGAGGAGAAAAGAAAAGAAACGGCAGATCAACTGGTCTAACAGGGGGGCTATTTAAAGGCTAGAGTATACAAATGAGTTTTAAGATGGGACTTAAATGCTTCTACTGAGGTAGCATCTCTAATTGTTACCAGGAGGGCATTCCATAGTACTGGAGCCCCAATAGAAAACGCTCTATAGCCCGCAGACTTTTTTTGGGCTCTGGGAATCACTAATAAGCCGGAGTTCTTTGAACGCAGATTTCTTGCCGGGACATATGGTACAATACAATCGACAAGATAGGACTAAGTGTAAGTATAAGTCTAAGTCTAAGTCTAAGTCTAAGTGTAAGTCTAAGTCTAAGTGTAAGTCTAAGTGCAAGTCTAAGTGTAAGTCTAAGTCTAAGTGTAAGTCTAAGTCTAAGTGTAAGTCTAAGTCTAAGTGTAAGTCTAAGTCTAAGTCTAAGTGTAAGTCTAAGTGTAAGTCTAAATCTAAGTGAAAGTCTAAGTGTAAGTGTAAGTCTAAGTCTAAGTGTAATTCTAAGTCTAAGTCTAAGTGTAAGTCTAAGTGTAAGTCTAAATCTAAGTGAAAGTCTAAGTGTAAGTCTAAGTCTAAGTCTAAGTGAAAGTCTAAGTGTAAGTGTAAGTCTAAGTCTAAGTCTAAGTGTAAGTGTAAGTGTAAGTCTAAGTGTAAGTCTAAGTCTAAGTCTAAGTGAAAGTCTAAGTGTAAGTCTAAGTCTAAGTCTAAGTGTAAGTCTAAGTGTAAGTCTAAGTCTAAGTCTAAGTGTAAGTCTAAGTCTAAGTCTAAGTGTAAGTCTAAGTCTAAGTCTAAGTGTAAGTCTAAACCTAAGTGAAAGTCTAAGTGTAAGTCTAAGTCTAAGTCTAAGTGTAAGTGTAAGTGTAAGTCTAAGTGTAAGTCTAAGTCTAAGTCTAAGTGAAAGTCTAAGTGTAAGTCTAAGTCTAAGTCTAAGTCTAAGTGTAAGTCTAAGTGTAAGTCTAAGTCTAAGTCTAAGTGTAAGTCTAAGTCTAAGTCTAAGTGAAAGTCTAAGTCTAAGTCTAAGTCTAAGTCTAAGTGTAAGTGTAAGTCTAAGTCTAAGTCTAAGTCTAAGTCTAAGTCTAAGTGTAAGTCTAAGTGTAAGTGTAAGTCTAAGTCTAAGTCTAAGTCTAAGTGTAAGTGTAAGTCTAAGTGTAAGTCTAAGTGTAAGTGTAAGTGTAAATCCAACGTCAAACATCAACATTGTCTCAATGTACAAATACAACTATTTTGCAAGGTTGTTTGGAAGTGAGTTTTAAAGGACAAGTACGTTGTATTAATGTCTTGTGCCTGCTGGGATCAATTTCCATGTATGATTTTCAATTTGTATCATATTTGACACAGCTGGTCACAAAATATAATTTTGATGTGATTTTTATAACCAAGCATAAGATAATGCAATAGACATAAATATCCATGTTGTTACTTACAAACATAACAATAACTTCTCCACATCTCTACAATTCACATTCTTTAAAACATATTCAATGTTCTCATCATTTGCCATCTCATCATTTTCCATTTTTTTTTTTTCCTCTGATAAAAATGAGGAAGCTGTCATTTATTATCATGACAACACCGAGTGGTCGCCACTAAATAAAACTCTTTTACCTTTAATGGTGTCATGTAAACATTGTATTTGTTTATGTGGAAATGATCAAGACAGCATGTTGCTTGACGGTGTTTGTGGAGCATGAGATGCAATTAAATGCCAATAGAGTTACATCACCTTTCATACCTGCTGTTTCCAATTTGATACACATATTTCCAACACAGTTTTACTACAATATGAAGTAATGTCACATTGTATGAAGTGTTCATAGTGATGTGTCTCTCCTCTCTTCTTTGTGGCCATCTTAAGTTTAACTTCAACTTCAACTTAACTTAACTTAATCTTGCATCATCACTGCTCAGCCCTCCAACACGCTCATTACTGCCCTCATGTGGATTATACCTTTAATGCAGGGGTGTCCAAACTTTCTGACTTGGGGGCCGCATTGAAAACTAAAGAAATTTGGTCAAGGGCCAAAAAGCCGACATAGACTATATTGCCAAAAGTATTTGGCCACCTGCCTTGACTCACATATGAACTTGAAGTGTTATCCCATGGAATTGTCCAAAATGTTTTGGTATCCTGGAGCATTAAAAGTTCCTTTCACTGGAACTAAGGGGCCAAGCCCAACTCCTGAAAAACAACCCCACACCATAATTCCTCCTCCACCAAATGTCACACTCGGCACAATGCAGTCCGAAATGTAGCGTTCTCCTGGCAACCTCCAAACCCAGACTGGTCCATCAGATTGCCAGATGGAAAAGCATGATTCATCAGTGTAGAGAAGGCGTGTCCACTGCTCTAGAGTCCAGTGGTGATGTCCTTTACACCACTGCATCCCAAGCTTTGCATTGGACTTGGTGATGTATGGCTTGGATCAGTGGTTCTTAACCTGGGTTGGATGGAACCCTAGGGGTTCGGTGAGTCGGGCTCAGGGGTTCGGCGGAGGTCAAAACACACCCGACTCATCGTGTAAATAAAACCTTCTCCCTATTACGGATACGGCAACAGCAGACTGATTTGCAGGTGTGTCATTTGTTGTGAGTTTATGCACTGTGTTAGTTTTGTTCTTTGAACAAGGTGATGTTCATGCACGCTTCATTTTGTGCAGCAGTAAAAAAACATGGTAACACTTTAGTATGGGGAACATATTCACCATTAATTAGTTGCTTATTAACATGCAAATTAGTAACATATTGGCTCTTAACTAGTCATTATTAAGTACTTATTAATGCCTTATTCAGCATGGCCTTGTTATAACCCTAACCCTCTAACCCTCTAACCCTAACCCTAACCAAATAACACTAAATTAAGTCTTTGTTACTTAGAATATGTTCCCCTCGCGTCCAAAAAACTCCAAATGTAAGTCTGGCTGGCTAAGATTCAGCTGCTCGGCCATGGAAACCCATTCCATGAAGCTCTCTGCGTACTGTACGTGGGCTAATTGGAAGGTGACATGAAGTTTGGAGCTGTGTAGCAAGTGACTGTGCAGAAAGTCTTTGCACTATGCTGACCTCTCTGTCAGTTTACCTGGCCTACCACTTGGTGGCTGAGTTGCTGTTGTTCCCAAAACTCTTCACTTTTCTTATAATAAAGTTGACTTTGGAATATTTAGGAGCGAGGAAATTTCAGGACTGGATTTGATGCACAGGTGTCATCCTATGACAGTTCCACGCTGGAAATCACTGAGAGCGGCCCATTCTTTCACTAATGTTTGTAGAAACAGTCTCCATGCCTAAGTGCTTGATTTGATACACCTGTGATTAGTGATTAGGACACCTGATTCTCATCATTTGGATGGCTGGCCAAATACTTTTGGCAATATAGTATATATATATATATTGTTGCGTTTTGGACCAGTTGTTCCTCCCAGGGAATTCAAGTCACAATTCGCTCCCAAGCTCTTTACGACACTTAAAGCTGAGTTGAAAAACCACCAGAGACAGAATAGGTATTTTGTTGTATATTTTCAAAGCTTTGCCAATATACATTTTGAGACCAGTCTAACCCTAGAACATTCTATCGCGCCTCCCAAAATGGTCTGTCTTCCCAACGCCAAAAACCCCTCTTTCCTTCCCCCTCCCTAGCCATAATACAAGCACAACGTCTCCCTAGACATAATACATTCCAAAGAACTCAAGGTTAACACACACAGTATACTTGCTGACAGAGCATCAAGAGAAGAAATGGAAAACACGAGCTGTTTTCAAATATGACTAAGAAATAAAAGAAGTACAACTTAAATTCGGATATATGTAAATATCTGCCTCCGACAATATATATATATATATATATATATATATATATATATATATATATATATATATATATATATATATATATATATATATATATATATATATATATATGTAGCCTATACATATATATTTACATGTTATATTCATATAATTGATACATAATTATTATTAATATCAGTGGATACTAAGAGTATGAAAGTTTGACTCCTTCTTTGTTTATTTCCATGACGACCTCTTTAAAGTTGTGTAATCAATCAGAAATATCAAGCAGCTAAACATGTATAAGAGTGGAGAGTGTTTTGCATTTTTCCCGTCATGCTTTGTATGAATTTAAATGGGTGTCATTTTTAATTTGTTATGGTGTTTGAACATTTTTTTTTACAATGTCCACATAGTTGAGTGCGCAGGTTGTGTTATGTGTGACCATGTGTGTTGTGTTATGTCTGACCATGTGTGTTGACATTTGCTGTTGGTTGGAAATGTTGGGGTTTTTTTGCACTATGACTAGGGAAGGTTGTTTGCACTGGGTCATATAACTAAATGCTGTACACAGTTTAATTCCGAGCTTAATTGAAGGTCAATGACCTGAATTATTCATGCTGTCCACTCTATGGAAACATAGTAGCAGTATCATTGTTAACATAGTAGCAGTATCGACGAATCTGTCATAGTCAGCCTCCTGCAGGACAAAGAGTCAGACCACGGTCCTGTTCTGGAGAACTTCGTAAAATGGTGCGATGATTGGTACCTGGAGCTTAATGGCGATAAAACGAAGAAGATATACATTGACTTTGGCCGTGATCCCCCTGCCAAAGCACCCATTCTCATTAATGGCTCTGCTGTTGAGATAGTCTGTGATTACAAGTATCTAGGCACAATTTTAGACAATAAATTGACCTTTGATGCCAACACTGATCGTATTTGTAAGAAGGTCAATCAGAGGCTGTTTTTCTTGAGGAGACTGAGGGGCTTTCAGGTTGATGAGGATGTTCTATTCATCTTGTATCGAGTCTATTTGAACTTATTCCATCACTTCCTGGTTTGGTACTGTTGCGTTTTGGACCAGTTGTTCCTCCCAGGGAATTCAAGTCACAATTCGCTCCCAAGTTCTTTACGACACTTAAAGCTGAGTTGAAAAACCAGCAGAGACAGAATAGGTATTTTGTTGTATATTCTCAAAGCTTTGCCAATATACACTTTGAGACCAGTCTAACCCTAGAACCTTCTATTGCGCCTCCCAAAATGGTCTGTCTTCCCGATCCCACCACCCTCTCTCTCGTCCCATCTCTGTAGACAAAACAAATGCTAGTCAAAACACATTCCAAAGAACTCAAGGGTAACACACACAGTATACTTGCTGACAGAGCATCAAGAGAAGAAATGGAAAAGACGAGCTGTTTTCAAATATGACTAAGAAATGAAAGAAGTACAACTTAAATTCGGATATATGTAAATATCTGCCTCCGACAGTACCCTCAGTGTGGCCAATAAAAATAGACTAGGTGGTATAATCAAGGTGTGCCAAAAGACCATAGGCACTACCTTCAACCCCCTGAACCAGATCTATCAGGCCAGAGTCATCCAGAAGGCAAAGGCCATTGTGGTCAACGCTCAGCAGCCTCTCTTCTCAGGATGCAGGTACGCTCCTACTAATAGAAAGACCAAAAACAACAGATACATAAGATCCTTTCTTCCCTCAGCTGTTGACTTTATAAATGAGCTTCTTAAACAAGCTTAGCTGCACTTTAGTGGGAAGCCACGTGTGATGATTACTTTTTATTGTTATAGTTTGTAGTCCCTCGGGGACAATAAAGATTTTCTAAGTCTAAGTCCAAGTATCCAATTTGTCAGACTATTATGAGGAATGCTTATGATATCTAGTGGGTCACAATGAAGACGTCGGCGGGCAGCTGCGGGGCCAAAGTTTGGACACCCCCATCCAATCTCACATGGTGGACTTTTTAGGAAAATACAAAATACACTCATGATGTTGTGGGCTCAAAAAAATTGTATCACTTATGATACGTTTGGATTTATAGGGTTAATAAGTTGTGAAAGTGCTACATGTTTGATGTGTGTGTGTGTGTGTGTGTGTGTGTGTGTGCCAAAGCCACAAAGGCCCTTAAGTGGTGTGTATTTATAGAGTGTGTCTCTCTCAGGCCCACAGGCGGGTTACATGAGCCTCCTCTAATGGCTGGGAGGAGAGGAAACATCTCTAGTCATGTTTCCTAAAAACAGACACAAGTGCCTCACACAAGCAAACACAACAAGTGCCTCACACAAGCAAACAGACACAAGTGCCTCACACAAGCAAACACAGGGTTGGAATTGGGGGTTAAATCAGCAGAAATGATTCCCGGGCGCGGCCACCGCTGCTGCCCACTGCTCCCCTCACCTCCCAGGGGGTGATCAAGGGGATGGGTCAAATACAGAGGACACATTTCACCTCACCTAGTGTGTGTGTGTGTCAGAAAATTGTATTTAAATGATCAAAAAACTTTCCGTTCTGAGTTCTCAATGAACAGACAAGAAGCTGTCTTTGTTGCAAACGCTTGGAAGATTCCGCTGTGGACGATGGAATGAGACGGGAGGGGTCATCCATTGTCCTCGAAAACCTGCCCAAGCTGAATCCAGGACGAACCCAAGCCCGAGGGATCTTCTTCTTTTGTCTTCAATATGACCAAAAACAATGACTGTTTACATACTCCCCATTCCTGCTGAGACAGGTGTTGTTGCGTAAACATTGAATATCTGAATAAAAGAGGAGACGAAAACCTTCTTGGTCAGAGCGTGGTGCAGGACTGTACAGAGAGTGCAGTGGCCATGTCTCTCCTCAAAATTGAGTCCAAATTGAATTCTGTCTCTGTTTGATTCCTTGCCTTTTGTCTTGTTTAATAGATGTCCTCAGTGTTTGAACGTGACAGATTGACTATCATTGCTACTTTAACTTTAACTTTAACAACAAGAGTTCAATCTCAGTCAGATCTTCTTGCTCTATTTGGGGGTGAGTAGGATGCTCCCTGAGACACTTTTTGATTGATTGATTGAGACTTGTATTAGTAGGTTGCACAGTGACGTGCATATTCCGTACAATTGACCACTAAATGGTAACACCCCAATAAGTTTTTACACTTGTTGGGTACAAACATTGAATTATTTGCATTATTTACAATATGGGTTGTGGGATGTGGAGGGGGAGGAGGGTTAGGTTTGCTTGTTATCATCACTTCAGTCATCAACAATTGAGAACAGAGAAATGGATATTGGAACAGTGTAGGTCTGACTTGGTAGGATATGGACAGCAAGTAGTGGGCAGAGTGAGAGAGAGAGAGAAAGAGAGAGAGAGAGAGATCAGAAGGCATGAGAAAAAGTATCTACATTTGATTGTTTACATTTGATTATTAACAATCTGGGGAGGGTGTTAGTTTAGGGTTGAAGTTGCCTGGAGGTGTTCTTTTATTGCACTTTTGAAGGAGGATAGAGATGCCCTTTCTTTTATACCTGTTGGGAGTGCATTCCACATTGATGTGGCATAGAAAGAGAATGAGTGAAGACCTTTGTTAGATGGGAATCTGGGTTTAACGTGGTTAGTGGAGCTCCCCCTGGTGTTGTGGTTATGGCGCTGCTTTTTGGGTCCTTCAGCCCAAGTAGACAGTCTCCACACCTGTGCATCATGTACACCTGTGTGTGTGTGTGTGTGTGTGTGTGTGTGTGTGTGTGTGTGTGTGTGTGTGTGTGTGTGTGTGTGTGTGTGTGTGTGTGTGTGTGTGTGTGTGTGTGTGTGTGTGTGTGTGTGTGTGTGTGTGTGTGTGTGTGTGTGCACCAAGGCCAGGTGGCAGCGTAGCAGCAGCAATTGAGCTGATGGTGCACCATATGGTGGCAGTAATAACATTAGAGAAAAGCTGGAAAGGGAAGAGAGAAGAGAGGGATGAGGTAGGCGGGCCCAGGCCGCAGTTTAGGGCGCATTGTGCTAAAGTGAAAACGCCAATCAGGCTAGCATATGTGGCGCGCTCATGCCAGAAGACATAAAGGTGCTAAATGAAGTCCCCCAGGCAGGCGTGCAGCCGCATAAATGCAAATAGATATGCAGCAGTGGTGGTCACGTGGGGACAACTTTGCAGGGGGATGGTCACGCTAAAGTCCACACACCAGCTCACATGTGTTGCCTTATATTTATATATATATATATATATATATATATATATATATATATATATATATATATCTATATATATATATATATATATATATATATATATATATATATATATATATATATATATATATATATATATATATATACTAGTGGCCTAGTGGTTAGAGTGTCCGTCCTGAGATCGGTAGGTTGTGGGTTCAAACCCCGGCCGAGTCATACCAAAGACTATAAAAATGGGACCCGTTACCTCCCTGCTTGGCACTCAGTATCAAGGGTTGGAATTGGGGGTTAAATCACCAAAAAAATTATTCCCGGGCGCGGCCACCGCTGCTGCCCACTGCTCCCCTCACCTCCCAGGGGGTGATCAAGGGTGATGGGTTAAATGCAGAGAATAATTTCGCCACACCTAGTGTGTGTGTGACAATCATTGGTACTTTAACTTTAACTTTAACTTTAATATATATATATATATATATATATATATATATATATATATATATATATATATATATATATATATATATATATATATATATATATATATATATATATATATATATATATATATATATATATATATATATATATATATATATATATATATATATATGTATGTATGTATGTATGTATGTATATATATATATATGTATGTATGTATGTATGTATGTATTGTAATATACATACATACACATATATATATATATTTATATTTATATATATATATATTTATATATATATATATATATATATATATATATATATATATATATTTATATATATATATATATATATATATATATATATATATATATATATATATATATATATATATATATATATAGGTTGATTGGCAACACTAAATGGTCCCTAGTGTGTAAATGTGAGTGTGAATGTTGTCTGTCTATCTGTGTTGGCCCTGTGATGAGGTGGCGACTTGTCCAGGGTGTACACCGCCTTCCGCCCGATTGTAGCTGAGATAGGCTCCAGCACCCCCCGCGACCCCGAAGGGAATAAGCGGTAGAAAATGGATGGATGGATGTATATATATATATATATATATATATATATATATATATATATATATATATATATATATATATATATATATATATATATATATATATATATATATACATATATATATATTTGGCTGTCAAAGGATTAAAATATTTAATTGCGATTTACACATATGTGTGTGTATCTATTAGAGATGCGCGGTTTGCGGACACAACCGCGGAGTCCGCGGATTTTCCGCGGGTCGGGCGGTTGAAATAAAAAAAATTAGATTTTAAATAGATTCAGGCGGGTGGCAGTTAAACCAATTGGTAAATATATATACATAGTTAAATGTTGTTACCCACATACGAAAAACGAGCAGGCACCTGCAGCATATGCCACAACAGAAGAAGAAAAAAAAAAGAGATGACAACGCCGGCAGCAAACGTGGTACGCGACAAACTAAAAAAGGGAATACTAAAGACCAGGGAAAAAAAGGCCAGAAAAGTTCAGCGTGGACTCGTTTTTATGAGGTTGTAAATCAGGATGATAGTAATGCTGGCTACGTGATTTGCAAGAGCTGCGACGCTGTTTATGTCTACGACAGTCACAAAACCGGGACATCTAACATGGTGCATCACATTTGTGCAAAACCCCGAACCTCCACAAACACCCTGAGCATGAGCAGTTTCGTCCGCCGTGATCCCAGAAGAGTGCCACAGGATGTTAAAACAAGATAGAACGCAGCTGCCTGCAGCAGTTTGAGTGGCGCGAGCGCGCTTGGAGGTGCGCTCAGCGCGGCTCCCAGATGATTGCGCACTGGTGTGCGTCTGGGCCGTGACAGCGTGGCACGCATTGAATGTCTCTGCTGCATTGGATCAGTCTCCTTTCTTTAACAGGCAAAAGCTTTATAACCTCACTAATGCCTTGCATCGTCTATATTAGATATATAACAACGGGCGGGTGCGGGCGGGTGCGGTTTTGATAAAATGTTAGTTCGGGTGGATGCGGATGGTTGACGACTTTTGTGATGCGGTTGCGGATGAAATAATTGCCTATCCGCGCATCTCTAATATATATATATATATATATATATATATATATATATATATATATATATATATATATATGTCTTAATAAGGTTATCCAAAAAATAGTGCTCGATACCGTAGTAGAGCGCAATATATGTATGTGTGGGAAAAAAATCACAAGACTATTTCATCTCTACAGGCCTGTTTCATGAGGGGGGGTACCCTCAATCATCAGGAGATTTTAATGGGAGCATTCACATACCATGGTTTATATAGGGCACAGAGTGGGTGGGTACAGGCTGGCGTAGGGGCGTGGTGATTGGCTCATGTGTTACCTAGGAGGTGTTTCCGTCTATGGCGGCATGCTGTTACAAATTCGCTGCGCTTGTTGAGGGATGACAGGTCTGGACGGTAAATAATAAACAGTTTCTCTTTCAAGCATAGGTTGCATCTTTTATTACCACTATTGTAAGGTGTGCTGGATGCAAGAATTTGTCATGTTATTGAATATTCAACATTATTGTCTTTGAGGTCCCAAATGTGTTTGCTGAGTTCTGTGGTATTTCGCAGGTTTTTGTTCCTGAAAGAAGCCTTGTGATTGTTCCATCTGGTTTTGAATTCTCCCTCGGTTAATCCTACATATGTGTCGGATGTGTTAATGTCCTTGCGTATTACCTTAGATTGGTAGACAACTGATGTTTGTAAGCACCCCCCGTTGAGAGGGCAATCAGGTTTCTTTCGGCAGTTACAGCCTTTGTTGGTTTTGGAGTCGCTCTGTCCGGGGGCCGACGGCTCATTTGCAATTGTTTTGTTGTGGTTTGAGATGATTTGTCGTATATTGTTCATGCAGCTGTAGCTCAATTTAATGTTGTTCTTGTTGAATACTTTTCTTAGGGTGTTGTATTTGGGAAAGTGTTTGTCAATCAGATTGAGGAATTTGTGTCCAATGTTAGTTGAGACGTTTTTGCTGTATGGGGGGTTGTACCAGATGATGTTGTTTCGTTTTCTGTTCTTTTTTGGCTGGTTTCCTGGCGTGGGTTCATAGGTGAGGGTGAAATTGTATCCGCTTTCATCAAGGGCTTTTTGGTACCCACCCACTCTGTGCCCTATATAAACCATGGTATGCGAATGCTCCCATTAAAATCTCCTGATGATTGAGGGTACCCCCCCTCATGAAACAGGCCTGTAGAGATGAAATAGTCTTGTGATTTCTTCCCCACACATACATATATATATATATATATATATATATACTTACAGTACAGGCCAAACGTTTGGACACACCTTCTTATTTATTTTAATGACTATTTACATATTGGCCCTGTGACGAGGTGGTGACTTGTCCAGGGAGATGATGCACCTCCAGGTGAGCTGACAGTGATGCCTCCTCAGAGAGCATCGCCAAGGCTGGGATGTGAGGACTAATTGTGCTATGGAAATGTCATCCCATCTAAATATTGAAATGGTATACCCACGTTCTGAGAGCCTTCATGTTCTATTTTCTCCTGGTGATCCCTGCTCTGCCTCACCGTCTCTCAGAGGGAGGATGACATGTTTGAAGTTCATTTCTTTTCACAGACAAGGAGAGATATCAATGAAAACATGTGAGGGGTGAGAAGACCAAGTGGAAGAATATGGTGATGTCATACCACAACAAGGTGATGTCATACCACAACAAGGTGATGTCATACCACAACAAGGTGATGTTATACCACAACAAGGTGATGTCATACCACAACAAGGTGATGTTATACCACAACAAGGTGATGTCATACCACAACAAGGTGATGTCATACCACAACAAGGTGATGTCATACCCCAACAAGGTGATGTTATACCACAACAAGGTGATGTCATACCCCAACAAGGTGATGTTATACCACAACAAGGTGATGTCATACCACAACAAGGTGATGTTATACCACAACAAGGTGATGTCATACCACAACAAGGTGATGTTATACCACAACAAGGTGATGTTATACCACAACAAAGTGATGTTATACCACAACAAGGTGATGTCATACCACAACAAGGTGATGTCATACCACAACAAGGTGATGTTATACCACAACAAGGTGATGTTATACCACAACAAGGTGATGTCATACCACAACAAGGTGATGTCATACCACAACAAGGTGATGTTATACCACAACAATATACTGATGCAAGTGAAATGACTGAACTTTGTAACAAATTGCTACAATTTGTGTTGTATCCTAAACAATGTGCGTTTTACATGTGTAGTTTCAGTCATAGTATTGTTTTTTTAGTTTTTACCAATGATTGCATTTGTCTTAAAGCACAGATCAAGAGTGGAAACCATAAATCATGGAGCACGTATTACAATGTCAATAAAGCGATCTATTCTATTCTAACCTAATCCCAGGTTATGGCAGGCTATATGTAATATATCAATGGCAGGCTATATGTAATATATCAAATTGTCAATTGTTATTTTCCAGCAGGCACAAGACGTTGATGCAACCTTGATTATACATACGTGTTCTTTAAAAGTGACTTTGAAACAACGTTGCAAATGTGTTGTATTTGTAAATTGAGACAATGTTGTTGCCCAACATTGGATCCATGTTGTGAGATGGAAAATAACCAAAATGATGAAACAAAACTTGCACAAAGGCAGAAACTATGAACAATAAACAAAAACTTACTTGGCATGGACTATGAAACAAGCAGCGAGAACTGAGCATGAAAGCATAAACAAGGCATGAAGCAGCGTGATGTCGCCAGCAAGACAGCCTGGCAACTGGAAGCTGAAATAATAGTGACATGATTAGTGACAGCAGGTGCGTGACTCAAAATGTGAAAACGTGCGACAGGTGCGTGACATGAGGATGTGAACCAGGTGAAACTAATGGTTGCTATGGTGACAAAGCAAGGGAGTGAAAACAGGAACTAAAAAGTGTCCAAAAACCAAGCAAAACTAAACTAAACCAAACATGATCACAGACATGACAACACTCAATATCCAAATGCAAAATCCAACCTAAACTTGAAACAACATAAACATTACAATTTATTCTCTACCTTTTTCACCAAGTGGTCACGACAGATAAAACACAGACGACGTCAGCCGAGACGTTTTAGGAGGAGAAGGAGATGGTGTGCATCATTTTATTGAGCAAAACGGACTTAGCCACACCAAAACAACATCTGCAACAAAACGACTATCCGGCAAAAATGGTCACTCTCTGTCGTAATGAAAAGAATGGGCTCAGTTAGTGATGCGTTCACAGCCACAAAAACAGTGGGACCACTCCAAGACCGCAATTAAAGTCTGTTAGGTCGTTACACGGTGATGCGGTTCACCCGCAGCCAATCAGAGTCATTAACAATGTGGTATGTGTGCCTGTTGCTGTTTTAAGTTCAAGTGAAAGTAGCAATGATTGTCACACACACACTAAATGTGGTGAAATTATTCTCTGCATTTGACCCATCACCCTTGATCACCCCCTGGGAGGTGAGGGGAGCAGTGAGCAGCAGCGGTGGCCGCACTCGGGAATCATTTTTGGTGATTTAACCCCCAATTCCAAGCCTTGATGCTGAGTGCCAAGCAGGGAGGTAATGGCTCCCATTTTTATAGTCTTTGGTATGACTCGGCCGGGGTTTGAACTCACAACCTACCCATCTCAGGGCGGACACTCTAACCACTAGGCCACTGATGCAGGTTAGCTACTAAAAGCAGAGTTGAACGCTGCATGCTAACTTATTTTGGCAAAACAAACAAGCAATGTACACCTAAACTCCACAATTACATTTGAGCTTATTCCAGTGTCATGTTTTGAAAATGTCTTTTTTGGGGGGGGGATAATAATCATGAAATGCTGTTCCTAGACTACATAAATGCTAATAAAAAAAGTCTGCTATGATAAATTTTACAGACAAAGAGTTGTCCACAGTATCCATGCTTGTGCTACAGTGCACATCTCATTGTGCAAAATGTGAATGTTTGAAGGTGATCTCAGAAAGGGGTCCATGTCTCAAATTCTTCCACAGTAAAACCACTACCCCACACATAAAACATACAGCTCATAAAAAACAATATTTTTTTATCATTGTCATTGTCATTGGACCAAATAATTGCTATCATGTATTATAGAGTTGAGAAGAAGGCCAGGAGTAGGAGCAGCAGAGCAGGGGCCAAAAATGTTTTTTTTAAGACTGGTGAAAGGCTAAAACTACTGAGAGTGGCTGAAACAATTAGCCGACTTGTTCATTC
Source organism: Nerophis lumbriciformis (assembly GCF_033978685.3). Taxonomy (NCBI): domain Eukaryota; kingdom Metazoa; phylum Chordata; class Actinopteri; order Syngnathiformes; family Syngnathidae; genus Nerophis; species Nerophis lumbriciformis. Next base: position 39,685,264 of record NC_084572.2, read on the forward strand.
ATTGAATGTCTGAAACTTTGCCTTTGGCTGGACTCTGGAGCCCACGTTAGATGCCATCTGCCACAAGTCACCAGTTCTTTTAAAAGAAAAATAGAGTAACAGTGTTTCCTGGCAACAGCCCTGCGTATGAGGATCAGACTAAACAACGCTAGTATTATTATGGGATGTCACTGACAATAAGCGGTTATTTGCGTTTGTCCACTATAGTAAGCGAACTGAACCGAGGCGTTAATTGGAGCACTGGGTGGGACACCGCCCCTACCTGCCACTGGGGACCACAACAGAGCCCCTACCTGCCACTGGGGACCATCACAGTGCCCCTACCTGCCACTGGGGACCATCACAGTGCCCCTACCTGCCACTGGGGACCACCACAGTGCCCCTACCTGCCACTGGGGACCACAACATTGCCCCTACCTGCCACTGGGGACCACAGCAGTGCCCCTACCTGCCACTGGGGACCATCACAGTGCCCCCACCTGCCACTAGGGACCATAGCACTGCCCCTACCTGCCACTGGGGACCATCACAGTGCCCCTACCTGCCACTGGGGACCATCACAGTGCCCCTACCTGCCACTGGGGACCATCACAGTGCCCCTACCTGCCACTGGGTACCACAGCAGTGCCCCTACCTGCCACTGGGGACCATCACAGTGCCCCTACCTGCCACTGGGGACCACAACAGTTCCCCTACCTGCCACTGGGGACCATCACAGTGCCCCTACCTGCCACTGGGGATCACAGCAGTTCCCCTACCTGCCACTGGGGACCATCACAGTGCCCCTACCTGCCATTGGGGACCATCACAGTGCCCCTACCTGCCATTGGGGACCATCACAGTGCCCCTACCTGCCACTGGGGACCACAGCAGTTCCCCTACCTGCCACTGAGGACCATCACAGTGCCCCTACCTGCCATTGGGGACCATCACAGTGCCCCTACTTGCCATTGGGGACCACAGCAGTGCCCCTACCTGCCACTGGGGACCATCACAGTGCCCCTACCTGCCACTGGGGACCACAACAGTTCCCCTACCTGCAACTGGGGACCATCACAGTGCCCCTACCTGCCACTGGGGACCATCACAGTGCTTTTCCTTCATGAACCCTGCAGACTCCCTCTTCTTCCCTTTTCTTTCTGCAGTCTTAAATCTCGGAGGAGACTCGCTGGCAAGGGCCTAATTTATTTAGCAGCGCAGCCCAGCTGGATCACTTGTCATTAATTTAGTGCGGACCACATTTGCATGAGCATTTAGACGGCATACATGCACTTACGCTCATCCATAAACATGCACGCTTTTATTACCACTCCCCACGGAGTTGGTGCGAGCCGCTAATGAGCCCCCGATCTGACCTAAATATTGCAGCCAGAGACATCTATTATTTTGTTAACTGCTGTTGCTCGTCACACCAATGCTTTTGTTTTACAAACAACAGGATGGAGAAAGGATTTAGTGGTGCACACGCAGAGAAAGACACGGTGACAAAGAAGGTGTATCCTCCATGGCTCACTTACTAAACCTCCAGACAGTATTGATCCGTGCATGACGACATTGCATATTTACGGTGAAAGACGACACCAAATCCCTCGACGAATAACAGAATCTAATTCACAGAGTCATAATCATGCAAGTTTGCTTTCACACCCTTGAAAAGGGGCGATTTATTTGTCTTGTTTTTGTAGCGGTGGTGAAGGGTTGTTAAAGCTAATGGTCAATGAGCGGGAGGACAAAATGAGGCCGTAAAAGTGTAATCAAGGGGAATGAAAGTGTACATTGCACTTTAGGCCACATGACTGGAATCTGATATAATCAAATGTGTCCAGTCTTTGCTAGTGAAGTCAACATGCACAGGTTGTAGAAGTGATGGGGTAAATGTATACGTCAGTGATGGGGTAAATGTATACGTCAGTGATGGGGTAAATGTATACATCAGTGATGGGGTAAATGTATACGTCAGTGATGGGGTAAATGTATACGTCAGTGATGGGGTAAATGTATACGTCAGTGATGGGGTAAATCAATGTTTATCAATCAATCAATGTTTATTTATATAGCCCTAAATCACAAGTGTCTCAAAGGCCTGCACAAGCCACAACGACATCCTCGGCTCAGATCCCACATCAGGGCGAGACAAATCTCAAGCCAATGGGAAGAAGGAGAAACCTCAGAAGGGACGGCAGCTGCCAGCTCGCTGCCACACCGGAGTCGGCGTGGAGAGACCGAAGCAGACCAGGCTGCAGAGCTGGCATCGGGATGGAGGAGATTTACGCAGCTAAATTTCGGTTTCCCTAGACGGGTTCATGGACCGGACATTGGTTGAGAGCTAGTGGGCAGCCTAGGACGGAGTTGTCTCTCTTGGTTGCTATGATTGGTCTGTTCCTGTTTCTGTTGCTGGCGGTGCAGCCCCTCCCCAAACCCCCCCCCCTCCAGGGTGTGGAGCACCGCAGAGGCCACGGCGGTGTATGTGGGTGTTGAAAAGGTATTTGTGTTGTGTTTACTTGTTAGTCTATGCCTGTAGGTGCGCAATATTTATTAATTATCGCTCATTTTTCGGTTTTCCGTTGTTTTCCTTTTGTAGCTGTATGTAGAAATGGCAGCTGGATGCATCAACTTTGTGCTCTTTCAATGTACAGGTAAAAGCCAGTAAATTAGAATATTTTGAAAAACTTGATTTATTTCAGTAATTGCATTCAAAAGGTGTAACTTGTACATTATATTTATTCATTGCACACAGACTGATGCATTCAAATGTTTATTTCATTTAATTTTGATGATTTGAAGTGGCAACAAATGAAAATCCAAAATTCCGTGTGTCACAAAATTAGAATATTACTTAAGGCTAATACAAAAAAGGGATTTTTAGAAATGTTGGCCAACTGAAAAGTATGAAAATGAAAAATATGAGCATGTACAATACTCAATACTTGGTTGGAGCTCCTTTTGCCTCAATTACGGCGTTAATGCGGCGTGGCATGGAGTCGATGAGTTTCTGGCACTGCTCAGGTGTTATGAGAGCCCAGGTTGCTCTGATAGTGGCCTTCAACTCTTCTGCGTTTTTGGGTCTGGCATTCTGCATCTTCCTTTTCACAATACCCCACAGATTTTCTATGGGGCTAAGGCCAGGGGAGTTGGCGGGCCAATTTAGAACAGAAATACCATGGTCCGTAAACCAGGCACGGGTAGATTTTGCGCTGTGCGCAGGCGCCAAGTCCTGTTGGAACTTGAAATCTCCATCTCCATAGAGCAGGTCAGCAGCAGGAAGCATGAAGTGCTCTAAAACTTGCTGGTAGACGGCTGCGTTGACCCTGGATCTCAGGAAACAGAGTGGACCGACACCAGCAGATGACATGGCACCCCAAACCATCACTGATGGTGGAAACTTTACAGTAGACTTCAGGCAACGTGGATCCTGTGCCTCTCCTGTCTTCCTCCACACTCTGGGACCTCGATTTCCAAAGGAAATGCAAAATTTGCATGGTTGGGTGATGGTTTGGGGTGCCATGTCATCTGCTGGTGTCGGTCCACTCTGTTTCCTGAGATCCAGGGTCAACGCAGCCGTCTACCAGCAAGTTTTAGAGCACTTCATGCTTCCTGCTGCTGACCTGCTCTATGGAGATGGAGATTTCAAGTTCCAACAGGACTTGGCGCCTGCACACAGCGCAAAATCTACCCGTGCCTGGTTTACGGACCATGGTATTTCTGTTCTAAATTGGCCCGCCAACTCCCCTGACCTTAGCCCCATAGAAAATCTGTGGGGTATTGTGAAAAGGAAGATGCAGAATGCCAGACCCAAAAACGCAGAAGAGTTGAAGGCCACTATCAGAGCAACCTGGGCTCTCATAACACCTGAGCAGTGCCAGAAACTCATCGACTCCATGCCACGCCGCATTAACGCAGTAATTGAGGCAAAAGGAGCTCCAACCAAGTATTGAGTATTGTACATGCTCATATTTTTCATTTTCATACTTTTCAGTTGGCCAACATTTCTAAAAATCCCTTTTTTGTATTAGCCTTAAGTAATATTCTAATTTTGTGACACACGGAATTTTGGATTTTCATTTGTTGCCACTTCAAATCATCAAAATTAAATGAAATAAACATTTGAATGCATCAGTCTGTGTGCAATGAATAAATATAATGTACAAGTTACACCTTTTGAATGCAATTACTGAAATAAATCAAGTTTTTCAAAATATTCTAATTTACTGGCTTTTACCTGTATTTGTCATGTCTGTGTAATCATGTTTTGTTTTAAGTCATGTTTTGTTTAGTTATAGGACTCTTTAGTTTCTGTCTTTTCACTCCCTTGTCTTGTTTCCATGATCAACCCATTAGTTTTCACCTGTCACGTCACGCACCTGTTTTCGTTAATCATGTCTGTAGTATTTAAGTTCAGTGTTTTTCAGTTTGTTTTTCTGACAACCTCACCACATTTATGCTCTGTCCATGCCTGATACTTCTTTCCATGTCCATTCTCCATGCAACTATTTTTGTCCAAGCCAAGTAAGTTTTTGTTCCATGTTTATAGTCTTTTTGGTTTCATAGTTTGTTCTCCGCCATTGTGCGTGTTTTTCGTTTGTACTTTTTTGCTATAGTCTTTTGGTTTCATAGTTTATTCTCCGCCACTGTGCGCGCTTTTCGTTTTTTTTTATATAATAAATAAATCATGTACCTTCATTCCCGTCTCGCCCGTGCCAACTTTCCGTTGCATCCCGGAAAAGCAAACACCCAAGATCAAGTCATGACAGTATTTTATGTCCTTTGTGTTTCATGTCTTTGATTTCATGTGTTTTTACCTTATTTTGTGTGTACTTTTTGTATCTGCACTTTTAACCACATAATGTCCCCGTTGTGGGATAAATAAAGTCTATCCTACCTTATCCTGCTATCCTACCCTATATGATCAGCGTGTGAATCTTTGGACAACTAACAATTTGATTCGATTCCATTGCCAGGGATGATGATTCGATTCAGAATCGATTCTCGATTCAAACCAATTCTTGTAATCTACCATTTGGTTTAATATTTATAATGAAACTTTTTCAAAACAGGTTACAGGTTAGAAAAGCTTCTGCTGGTTGCATGGAAAACACTTTTCTATTCAGTACTTACACCAGTTGACGTGCCGCTTCTCTTTTCTGCTCTGCTCCCTCTCCTGCAAGGAAAGGCTATCAGGTGACACGCTAGCTGTTCCAAGTCGGGACCCGGGGTGGAGCATTCCTCTTTGCATCAGTCAATGATGCAGGCTGACCACTTGTCTTCATGCAAGAGGATCCCCCTGCTGGCCTACCTAAGGACTGGACTCTCACAATATTAACCGTATCCACTCCAGGGGGTCCCACATCTGCGGTACCTCCCAGGGTTTCTCATTCTTCGCATTGGGTTGAGTTTTTTTCTTGCCCAGATGTGGGTTCTGATAAGAGGAAAGTGTTGTGGTTTGTGAAGCCCTTTAGGGCTATTTCAATACATTTTGATTCCTTTTTTGATTGATATTCACTAACTATTTCAATAACACACTGGCTACAAAATCCCAATGACCCAGCTTTGTCTGGAGGCATCCAAATCCTGCTGATTGGCAACCAGCAACACTGATTTCCAAAGTGTAGCTGCCAACAGAGACAGTCATTTAATATATGTCAAGTGTTGTGGTTACATACACGTGTTTTAAAGCGTATACATGATTCTATTCATTAAATATTGTTTGTGTATGACGTTATAATATACAGTATGAGGGTTGATTCAATGGCGGAACTAATGTTCGCTCTGTACGTGTTGTGGTGTGGGACTTTAATGATTGATGCACACTGCTCCATGTGTCACAGGAGAAGAAAGTCTCTGTCCTGTTGCCAAGGTAACCACCTAAAAAACTTGATTTACCCCTCTTGTGAATGCGGCCAACCTAAAAGCAAACCTTTTTTCTACTCTGACTGTGATTTTAATTTGACGCTTTTTGAAGTTATTATTCTCAATGTTAGCTCGTTAGCATGCTAATAGTTAGCATGTTAGCAGTATGTCTGTGCTGTATTATTAAGTTACATCCAAAGTGATTTGAGTAGTAAATACGTGCTTTATGTTGTCTAGGGGAATTTTCTTGTGTTGTTTTTAATTTTAATGCTACATTTTGTACAGTTCTCACGGCATTATTAACATCATTGCAATTCCTGTTGGAAATAGGAAGTAAGTAGACGCAGCATTGGCTGCTGCGACGCGAGGAATTGGGCCGCCATCTTGAAGTGGTGATGAGCCGGCGAGCAGCCCAAACTGACAGTTGACAGGTAGAAAACAAAGATGGTGTTCAGCGTTTTCCTGCTCAAATGAGCGGACTGTTGAAAATAGCAATCGGGGGATTACTTTTCACAAGTAAGATTGAACATTAACGTACTATTGGTTGTATTTTGTGAAAAGAATATTACCACAGAGTTGAGAAGGAGCAAAGATCTTCAATAGTACTGAAATCGTAGCCGCTAGCAAACAAGAGTATGACCATAATAGAATTGCTTCTCAATGAAATGAATTACATTAAAAAATGTCACATTAAGAATGTAATACAAAATATACAAAGTATCAAGACACAATAAACTCTCTGCTGCTGCAGCAACAGAGAGACAGTCTATAGCAGAGAGACAGTCTATAGGTCCCTAAGATATATAGATATCTAATGTTGTTTATGTAGGATATACGCATGCATATATAACCTAAACATATTGTTTCTTCAACTTAAAAATAGCCGACCGTTTTTTCCCCCCTTCTCTGGGAGTATATTCCCAGTTTTGATCTTGGACGTCTGGTCATTTGTAGCATATAAGAATATTCTATTACTGTTAAGCAAACTATGAATAATAAAACATGTGTCCTTTATCATAGCTACACGTATGAGAAAAAAGCGGGTGAAAATCAGCGCATACCTGCCAACTACTCCGGTTTTCCCGTAATTAGTACGGTTTTCATCAACCTATTCCGGGTTACGGTTGCAGTGATAAAAAATACGGTTTTTCATTAATTTAAAAAAATATTTTTTTTTTAAAATGCGCGAGGCTATTTATAGCACCGCTGCCAAGCACGAGGCACCTGTTGCCATTGTTTCCAAACGAGCGAACGATCATGGAATCAGTCGGAGAAAAATCGCAAACGAGTCTTAAACCGAAAAGAAAACTGCAGTCATTCCGTGAAGAATATTCAAAAGCCTATCCGGGAATAATTATCCGTTCCAAAAAGGGTGAAAACTATGCGAATTGCACCTTGTGCAGACAAGATTTTTTGATCGGACACGGAGGAATTAGCGATGTAAAAGACCACGTTGGGACAAAAAAACACGAGTCTAATGCCGTTGCTAGCGATACAAGTGGAAAACTTTCAACGTTTTTCGGATTTTAGCCACAAAAAGGTAATGACACCAATGTTATCTATTGGAATTGTTTAGTACTGTTATACTGTTAAAAGTGTTTATACTATTTATGCTTTCAAGTCCAAGTTGAAGAAATCTTGTTAAATGTTGACAGCATAACTACCAAAATACAGAAGTATGTCCTTAATATTTTTGCAGTGCTATTTCTGTTGAAAAGTTCAAATGATTACATTAGAGATGTGATGTGCCACTTTTCAAGTGTCTGATGGCTTCAATTAATTTTCATTAATTTTTCATATTTTGAATTCTTTTGAAAGGCTTACAAAAAAACGACATTTGAATTGTAATTCCATGCTATTGACAGGACTATTAATTTTAATGAAGTTAGCTTACCATGTTTACAGTATGATAATTGTGGTAGAAATGTGAATTTTAGGCACAGAATATTTTTTACAATTGAACAAGGCAGTAGATTATACAAGCTTGGACAGAAAGTTAATAATGACACCAATTTTTTTTTTATGGAATTGTTTAGTACTGTTTTACCATTTGTTTACTGTAAAAAGTGTTTATACTTTCAATGAACAAATTGAAGTCTTGTGAAAGGTTGACAGGATAACTGGCATTAACTGTGAAAATAATTTCAAACTATTGAAGTTAGCTTACAGAATAAACATGTCAATCAACCCATATGATTTTTGCTGTAATATTTTTGTTTTGAAAAGTCACTGTGACTGATAGAAAAGTGATGGTTTTAGCAACATTTTAACCTGTCTGAATGCAATCAATCATTTTGCGTCGGGGGGCGAAGCCTGAACCCCCCACCAGGACTTTGTCCTGGACCTACCGGGGCCTGCGGCCCCTGGACCCAGGCTACTAGGTTTTTCTGATTTCAAAAGTTGGCAGGTATGTCAGTGGTATTCAGTGACGTAAGATGAATTAAATGCGCTGACAGTTCATTGCTCCTGCCAAATGAATTGCACTGAGTGGAGCGGATCACCACTCCAAGATGGCGGCCCCGCGTCTCGTCAGCGACAGTAGGCAGTAGCGCTCCATGCTGCGTACCCTTAGAACATGTCTATGATTCTCACGGCATTATTAACATCATTGTAATTCCTGTTGGAAATAGGAAGTAAAGGAGCAAGAAGTTGTGGCAAAAAGGGGGTAAGCAGGAAATGGAAATAAAAAATAAAAGCGCTGGACAGGAAACAAAGCAAAATACCAGAAACAAAAAATGAGAGCTCATGACAAGTGCTGTTTGTAAGTACACTATTGGTATATCAATATTTTTTACAGCACATGTGCCTGCCAAGAGAAAGATAAAGGGTTCAAGGAAGGGTTATATATTTCATCGTACTGTAGTTGCTATGCCCTGCGGTGACCAGCCTCCATTTTGTAGGATGCCTGGTAATGTCTGCTCTGCACATTGACAACTTTTCTACTTTGCAGACTTCTTCATATCCTTTCCGACTCCATCGTTACCAGTCTGAAACGACCACGGTGAGATTGTCCCCCAGGCTGGGGTTTCTATTCCTTAGATAGTCACGTTTACTGCAACACTTTATGTCCTCACACACTTTATTTATGGCTTATTGTACTTTTATATTGCATTTTGGAGACAGGAGTTTGCATCAGAATTCCAATTGTGCCCATTCTAAAGCCTATGAGGGGTATATATATCTTTTTAGTTTTTAAGAACTGCATTTTTAAAATATCTTATAGCACAACAATTGGACACAGCGGATGAATTTATGCCATCACTGCAAGCATTATGAGTTACCAGAGAGTATTACTGAAATTCAGCCCACTCAGCTGCCGCTGGCTTTTTAAGTAAGACACCGGTCAATACTTTTGAGTAAGTGTTTGCAGGTCAGGGAGGTGAAAATCTACATTTATAGCGGAGAGGAGTTCTTTACTGGCGGTGGAGGGTTGCCAAATGCACTTATTACACGTACACACACACACCTTTTATCATAAATGGCACATTAAGAAAGCTTCACTTTTAAAATGCACTAATTAAACCTGCATTTTTTCCTGTATGGTACATGCATTTTGTATAATGCAGGATGCTGACCTCTGTGTGTGTGTGTGTGTGTGTGTGTGTGTGTGTGTGTGTGTGTGTGTGTGTGTGTGTGTGTGTGTGTGTGTGTGTGTGTGTGTGTGTGTGTGTGTGTGTGTGTGTGTGTGTGTGTGTGTGTGTGTGGTAGGGAGGTCTCATTTGAGTACGTATATTAGCGAGAGCATTTGGGGCAAGTGACGCATTGTTGCCACCAATAGTTACTTATATTCTTATTAAAAGCAATTGACCTCCTTGTTAGGAGATTTTTATTTTCTATTTTGGCACATTTCGTCCACCTCCTTGGGACTTGATAATGAAGAAAAAAATGATTCGGATCAATTGCTCACGCTTTGGGGGTTTTAGTGTTCTCTCAAGGCCTGATTAGACTCAGTCAGATTGAAAAAGCTTATTTCTGTGTTAGGGTTTTGAGTTAAAAAGGTCCCGCTGTAGACTATTTTTCAGCAATTTTAAATGTCAGCGGTCCCACAATAGTCTATTTAAAGTGTGTTGGCCAAAATCTAGCCTTGGGGCAGGAATTTTGCTTATTGTTCACAATCATTCTGAAAGACATGACGACGCATTGCAAATGTTAAATAAATGCGATTAAAAGTCTGCTTACCACTGCGCCTATGGGAGGTCCTCTATTTCGCCCATAAAATCCAATAAATAACCATCCAAAAAGCGCCCATATTCCTTCATATTTGTGACTTGAATATTAACCAAGTATTAGTCATATTGTTATTATAAGCACTAACGCAGACAAACTATTTTTAGCAGCGCCATGTGGGCCAATGTTGACATGATCGACTTGAGGGGTGTTTCCTTGCTTCCTTGCTCCCTGGAGGTTTATTCAAGATCATAAATCATGCCTCTCACCTGGATAGAAGAAGGCTGAGGTTGTATTCCGACCAGTTAGTACACTTCGACAGCCGATTAGGACCCGGAAATGGCGAGAACAACATAAAAAGACACCTGGTTCCACTCCCCTTTTCTTCATCTAAATGGGAACACGGGGTTTCCCCTAAATTGCCTGTGGTGGTGGGGGCGTGGTCACAATGACTACATCGATTAATTTGCATATTTTGCTATAATGATATGATTTTCTTTCAAATTTCTCAAAAACTTTATACAAACATTTAAAACAAATCTGTTTTTATTCATTAGTATTAACATATATTTTTTTTATCGTTTTGCCATATTTTCAATTGTTGCTGATTTCTGTACACGGTTGATATTTTTTCAGGTGTTTACAGACTTTTAATGACTTTTTAACATTTTTAATAAAAACAAGTAGCAACAAATGTAGCATCTTCTTCTGGTGTTATTATAGACTGAACTCGTGTTTAGAGACTCTACTTCTGTCCCTCCATGTCCTTGACTAAAGAGACTAAAGCGAGCATGACGTCACACTTGCTTGGCGCTGCTACTTGGACTTTCTCTTTTTAAAAGCCGCCACTGTCCTCCTAAAATGTGCACTTTTTGTAAAGGGCAGTCAGCGGGTATATCTGCAATATATACAAACATCATGTCCACATCACAGACATGCTGACAACGCTCCAGACAATAGCGCGCGTTTTGTTTACATTCGGTTTCCGTAGCGTGGTTTTCGGTGATCAAAGTCTTTTTTCAGTACATCACTTGTCAATAGTGCGCAAATAATATATCAATTCATACTGCAATGACCCGCTAATGTCAATGTTTTATGTTCGTGTGGTTTGGATTGGATGTCAGTTTTTCCCACGTTTACAAACCCCCGTCTGTGCCTGCAAGGTGATTGGCGGAGAATGAGGAAGCGTTGTTGTGTGTCCGGTGGGAAAGCGAATATTCAAGGAGACACCAAAGTGTTTAATGGGAGGTAAAACCTGTTGGAATTGTGCCGTTGTTTATCATAAGATTGGTAATAAAAGTTAAAAATAGCGTCAGAGTTTCTGTGATTTCTTCCGGGGGCTACGATAAATTATATTACTTTAATTTGTTTTCAAGTAAAAACAAACTTATTTTTTAAGGTGTGGTGGTGCGCTACATTCAATTACGTTACGGGGAAACCCTGAAATATATGAACATCCAAGCAGTCAGCATCCTAATGACGACAGACCGCACTCAAACTATCGGTGGCCCCACACTGTAAAAAGTCAATGAAATGAATAATAAATCATATAAATCAATGTTTACCTTACAAACTAGGAAAAAGACATATATCATTCATCTGTGTCAGTAGAAATGTTCACATTTCAGCCTACAGGAATTCAAACATGTTGCGCTAAGTTGTTGATGTTTTTTATCTTTTATTTGCGCATATGCTAACATTAGCCAGGTTAAACCATCATACTTGACTGTAAAATGTGCATGTATGTGCTGTGGTTTGGACAGCTCTGTTACAGCCACACCAGCTAAAAAATACACTTTTCCTTTCATAACATGTGTCACTCATATTATGTTCCCCAAAAATCTGTTCAGGTTTTTGACAGCCTGCAACATTCTCTCATCCTCAAAGACACACACACACACACACACACACTCGCGCGCACGCACGCACCCACGCATGCACCACTTAGGCATGTTTTTGCATGAGTAAACATTAACTCCGCAGGGCAAAACAAGACAATGAAGGAGAAAGCGATTCTTCACAGATCACAACTCTTCCTTTAGAGGCCTAAAGATGGACACAGATGCTTTTGTAGCATCTGTGTGTGTGTGTGTGTGTGTGTGTGTGTGTGTGTGTGTGTGTGTGTGTGTGTGTGTGTGTGTGTGTGTGTGTGTGTGTGTGTGTGTGTGTGTGTGTGTGTGTGTGTGTGTGTGTGTGTGTTGACAGAGTGTAGAGTAGCAGGCCAGGACGTGTGTGACATAGATGATTAGTGTAATGAAGCAAGCTGCTGCACACAATGGTGACAGATGTTGACGGAGGGAGGACATGTTCATCAGAAGTCAACTTGAGGGGCAAATGTGAGATGAAAGAACGTGTGAAAGTCCTCATGCATCCTTCTCAAAATACTCCTTAGTTGTTTTCCTCCCAGAGATCAAGATGGCCGCTCTCCTCGCTGTCTTTTCAAATGAAATAGTTGAAAGTCTTCACAAGTCCACTGGCATCTATCTGTTCATGCACTTGTTGTTGTAAGTTTTGTCATCCATCTTTCGTTGGATGGTTGTGTGTGACTGTTGATGGTCAACTCTTCTCTGATTGGAGCCTTCTCGCGCCCCAAAAGGTCTGCAAATATCATCTGATGGGAATGTATCACAACATCCGCAGTCGAGGATGGTGGAGGGAATACTTCGAAGACCTCCTCAATACCACCAACACGTCTTCCTATGAGGAAGCAGTGCCTGTGGAATCTGTGGTGGGCTCTCCTATTTCTGGGGCTGAGGTTGCCGAGGTAGTTAAAAAGCTCCTCGGTGGCAAGGCCCCGGGGGTGGATGAGATCCGCCCGGAGTTCCTTAAGGCTCTGGATGTTGTGGGGATGTCTTGGTTGACAAGACTCTGCAACATCGCGTGGACATCGGGGGCGGTACCTCTGGATTGGCAGACCGGGGTGGTGGTTCCTCTCTTTAAGAAGGGGAACCGGAGGGTGTGTTCCAACTATCGTGGGATCACACTCCTCAGCCTTCCCGGTAAGGTCTATTCAGGTGTACTGGAGAGGAGGCTACGCCGGATAGTCCAACCTCGGATTCAGGAGGAACAGTGTGGTTTTCGTCCTGGTCGTGGAACTGTGGACCAGCTCTTTTACTCTGGGCAGGGTCCTTGAGGGTGCATGGGAGTTTGCCCAACCAGTCTACATGTGCTTTGTGGACTTGGAGAAGGCATTCGACCGTGTACCCCGGGAAGTCCTGTGAGGAGTGCTCAGAGAGTATGGGGTAACGGACTGTCTGATTGTGGCAGTTCGCTCCCTGTATGATCAGTGCCAGAGCTTGGTCCGCATTGCCGGCAGTAAGTCGGACACGTTTCCAGTGAGGGTTGGACTCCGCCAAGGCTGCCCTTTGTCACCGATTCTGTTCATAACCTTTATGGACAGAATTTCTAGGCGCAGTCAGGGCGTTGAGGGGATCTGGTTTGGTGGCTGCAGGATTAGGTCTCTGCTATTTGCAGATGATGTGGTCCTGATGGCTTCCTCCGGCCAAGATCTTCAGCTCTCACTGGATCGGTTCGCAGCCGAGTGTGAAGCGACTGGGATGGGAATCAGCACCTCCAAGTCCGAGTCCATGGTTCTCTCCCGGAAAAGGGTGGAGTGCCATCTCCGGGTTGGGGAGGAGATCTTGCCCCAAGTGGAGGAGTTCAAGTACCTCGGAGTCTTGTTCACGAGTGGGGGAAGAGTGGATCGTGAGATCGACAGGCGGATCGGTGCGGCATCTTCAGTAATGCGGGCGCTGTATCGATCCGTTGTGGTGAAGAAGGAGCTGAGCCGGAAGGCAAAGCTCTCAATTTACCGGTCGATCTACGTTCCCATCCTCACCTATGGTCATGAGCTTTGGGTTATGACCGAAAGGACAAGATCACGGGTACAAGCGGCCGAAATGAGTTTCCTCCGCCGGGTGGCGGGGCTCTCCCTTAGAGATAGGGTGAGAAGCTCTGTCATCCGGGGGGAGCTCAAAGTAAAGCCGCTGCTCCTCCACATGGAGAGGAGCCAGATGAGGTGGTTCGGGCATCTGGTCAGGATGCCACCCGAACGCCTCCCTAGGGAGGTGTTTAGGGCACGTCTGACCGGTAGGAGGCCGCGGGGAAGACCCAGGACACGTTGGGAAGACTATGTCTCCCGGCTGGCCTGGGAACGCCTCGGGGTCCCACAGGAAGAGCTGGACGAAGTGGCTGGGGAGAGGGAAGTCTGGGCTTCCCTGCTTAGGCTGCTGCCCCCGCGACCCAACCTCGGATGAGCGGAAGAAGATGGATGGATGGATGGATACCACGTTACTGTATATTAAAGTTGGTCATTATGGTGGTGCTTAATGAATACTTAAGACTACTACGTTAATGTATATTAATGTTGGTCATTATGGGGGTACTTAATGAATACTTAAGACTACTACACTACTGTATGTTAATGTTGGTCATTATGGTGGTACTTAATGAATACTTAGGACTACTACGTTACTGTATATTAATGTTGGTCATTATGGTGGTGCTTAATGAATACTTAAGACTACTACGATACTGTATATTAATGTTGGTCATTATGGGGGTACTTAATGAATACTTAAGACTACTACGATACTGTATATTAATGTTGGTCATGATGGGGGTACTTAATGAATACTTAGGACTACTACATTACTGTATGTTAATGTTGGTCATTATGGTGGTAGTTAATGAATACTTAGGACTACCACACTACTGTATTTAATGTTGTCATTATGGTGGTACTTAATGAAAACTTAGGTCTACTACACTACTGTATTTATTGTTGTCATTATGGTGGTACTTAATGAATACTTAGGTCTACTACACTACTGTATTTAATGATGTCATTATGGTGATACTTAATGAATACTTAGGTCTACTACATTACTGTATTTAATGTTGTCATTATGGTGGTACTTAATGAATACTTAGGTCTACTACACTACTGTATTTAATGTTGTCATTATGGTGGTACTTAATGAATATTTAAGACTACTACGTTACTGTATATTAATGTTGGTCATTATGGTGGTACTTAATGAATACTTAGGTCTACTACACTACTGTATTTAATGTTGTCATTATGGTGGTACTTAATGAATACTTAGGTCTACTACACTACTGTATTAAATGTTGGTCATTATGGTGGTACTTAATGAATATTTAGGACTACTACGTTACTGTATGTTAATGTTGGTCATTATGGTGGTACTTAATTAATATTTAGGACTACTACGTTACTGTATATTAATGTTGTCATTATGGTGGTACTTAATGAATACTTAGGTCTACTACACTACTGTATTTAATGTTGTCTACATGGTGGTACTTAATGAATACTTAGGTGTACTACACTACTGTATTTAATGATGTCATTATGGTGGTACTTAATGAATACTTAGGTCTACTACACTACTTTATTTAATGTTGTCATTATGGTGGTACTTAATGAATATTTAGGACTACTACGTTACTGTATATTAATGTTGGTCATTATGGTGGTACTTAATGAATACTTAGGACTACTACATTACTGCAGTGTTTCCCACACATTCATTTATTTGTGGCGGCCCGCCACGAAAGAATTACGTCCGCCACAAATGGATTTTTCGGCTTTTGACTCGCTCGACCGCTCATAAAAGCAATGGGACTGTCTGTGAATGTTGCTTGTAGTTACACCTCCAGTGCAGTAGGTGGCGGTAACTCCGCCAATAGCACTTAATTCACCTGGTGGGCCAGAAGAAGAAGAAGAAGAAGAGGGACGGACGGGATCAAAATACTCGCCGGCTATTTTTCATAATGATGGCGCTTCCTACGTTTCTACCTCAAACGTCCAAAAGCTGCTGAAAGCCTTGATCCAGGATGCCATGGGGAAAAAAACTTAAATGGTGCCTTTTGGCAATAGTTAGCAGCTTGGTGGCTCATAGCCGGCTAGCTAACGCTTGCTAGCGTGGTAGCATTGCTTCATTTTTACAGGTGTTATAGGTAGATAGGTTATAGCTGCATCGCTCGCGGCTCGTCATATATTTAACGTTAATCCGCGATTTCACCGAGCGTTTCACTGACGGTTAGCAGCCTGACGCTGCTTCATTAACACCGCTGCTGTTTGACTCTGGGTCCGGGGCAGACGCACGTAATAACAATCACATGTTTTCATACCGACGAGCTAACGTGTCCAGGTTATAACCCTGTTGTCAATAAACATACATGGACTGAAGCTAAATTGTCCACTGTCCACTGCAGCATGTGAATGCATTGAAAAGAATAAAATCTGAGCCAACCAGCTGTTAAAATGTTGTCCAGGTTAATGTTTTGGCCATTAAAGGCCCTTCATTTCAAGATTTCAACTGTGATCGGGCTTTAAACAGGTGGCTGACCTGTTCAGATGGGTGTAACTGCTACTGGTCAAATAATTTGAAATAGCATTTAATTTTACATGTATGCAATGCCATTTAAATGTAATTATAGATAATAATAATAATAATAATAATAAATACTGTGTAGTGTTGTAAATAGTCAACGGGAAGAATTTTAGTAAGATATAAGCCATGAGCACTACACAGCCAGAAAAAAACCTAGGCAGGACAAGTAAAAATATTGGGGCAAGTAGATTTCAGAAGTCAGGCAAGTAGAAAAAAACCTTAACGTTGAACCCTGCATGTGTTGAGCTGCTGCCGCTTAAGGTTAGACGGCACTGTACATAGAGCGGTTCTGCTCGTTAGTAATAAATTCTAATGTTGGATGTTCACTCCTTCACACAGATGAGTATAGAAAAATATTTTCAACGGCCGAAAAGGGCTCGACTTGGAGAGGAGGTAGGCCTACAGTCCGGACCACAGGTGCGACCTGTTCAGCAGCAGAAGGAGGAGGAGGAGGAGGTTGACTGACTGTGGCAGGACACCTCTGCCTCTGTTTCACTTCATGTTGCTGGTAAATAATATGGTTGTAATAGTAGGCTAAAGTTAAATTTAAGGCTGAAACGACGCGTCGACGTAGTCGACGTCATCGGTTACGTAAATACGTCGACGTCGTTTTTATGCTTCGACGCGTCGCATATTTACGTCACACTGCCGTCATGGCGGAGCGCAAAGCAGACGATGCGAGCGGTGCGAGCGAGGGAAAAAAAGCACGCCAAAAGTCGTCAAAAGTGTGGGAGTATTTCAATAAACAAATGTATATAATTCGGCATTATTTCGGCCAGTCGGCTTATAAAATCAGAGCCGATCAGTTTACGTTCACGCGCAGGTATAACGCGGCGCCCTCCCGTCTCATCTGCTGGTGCGCGAGCCCGGTAATTAGACCGCTGTGTCAAATCAAGGAGTACAAAACACGCCAGCGCAGAGTGGAAAAAGGTTTAGTTCATTACAGATAACCCAGAGTTGTGCCAAAAGTATGTAAGATTTAATATTTCTCTTCGTGGGTGTGGCGCACCTGTTGCGCTGGTGAGATGGGAGGGGGGGTTGTGTGCATGTAGCGTGCTTAGTCTGGAGGCTAAATACACACAGTGTGTTATGTAACTGTTGTTTAGTGTTGATATTCTTTGCTTAGTTTGATAAATGTTGGAGCAGTTTGCTTCATCAGGAGGGTGAAGTCGCTCAACTTCAAGTGTTGGATTTAACTGTGTTGGTGAGGGCGTAGAAAAAGGGGCATTTTTCTACCAGTAGACAGCGTTTAAGATTGAGTGTTTCACTGCTAAATTAATAATATATTTATATTGAATATGGATTTTAAATATGTATCTAAATAGGTGGTTAATTGGTTAGGTATTTATGTATTTGCATATTGGGTTTTCTGTTGCATTTATCTATTGTGTTTCTGGTGTTAAATGTATTTTATATGTATCTTGGTGCATTTATGTTGAGACAATTTATTTAAAATCTGTTTTAACTTAAAGGGAAAAGATGTGTCCATTTTCTTGCACTTGTTTAATGGTTAAGAGTTTGATAGCCTAATTAATAATTGTAAATTATGGTATTGATAATTGATTGATTTTTTACAGCATGTTAATCTTGTGGTGTTTTGTCCTTAAAGGTTTTTCACCTACTAAAGAAGCTAAAGGCTACTAAAGACAGCTAATGACAGCTAAAGAAACTAAAGTCTATTAACACTGCTAAAGACTGCTAAAAAGACTAAAGAAGAAAAAAGAAGCTGTTTCTTGGTTGGAAAAACTGTTGCAAACTAAAGGAAAATAAAAGGAAAAAGTAACTACGGTCTGGTCTTTTGAGTGAAATCCAGAAGCCACATTCAGCATTGGTACATCCCTTCAAGTGTGGGATAAGCACAGCGAAAAAAGCAAAACACTTGACAGTTGTTGTATGCACACTGTGTCGAGCGGAAATGGCCTATCATAGCAGCACAACGGCTATGAAGGAACATTTGAAAAGAAAACACCCGACAGCGTTCTTGCCATCACCATCAACTAGTCAATCGTCCGCGTGAGTATACGTTGTCATCATTACACAAAATCATGAATGTGTCATTTGTATCTGCGTTGTAAATTCATAAACTAAAACACTGTTTCGCTCTGAGAGGCGCGTTTGGCATGCCTGTTCAGTGTTTACAAAGACGCGCTCCTCTTTAACGCTAACGTTAATTAGTTGTGCAAATACCTTTTACAACATTAACAGTTACATATACTATGTACAAACCAACAATTAACTTTCACTTTAATCATACTATCATTGTTGTGTTATTAAGCAAAATAAGCAATACTTTTACTTTTGTTGAAATGTTTACACTGTTACAGAATATTTCGTTTTGCACTTTTTTGTATTGGATGTTTATCTTTATTTTTGCACATTTTAAAGCAAAATAAGCAATACTTTTACTTTAGAAATGCTTATACTATTGCAGAATATTAAGATTTGCACTGGATGTTTACTTTTATATTTGCACATTAAAAAGCAAATAAGCTACTTTTAATTTTGTTAAATGTTAAAAGTTTTAAATGTTTACATTGTTACAGAATTATTTGTCATGTTGTTGTCAATGTTGACTGAGTGGCCATACTTTTTTTTTTGTATATAAAAGTCATGCCTTTTGAAAAAACTGGCCAACATTTATTTTTTCATCTTCATTTTAAATAAAAAAAAAATCGTTAAAAGGAAAAATAATCTATAGATTAATCGAAAAAATAATCTATAGATTAACCGATTAATCGAAAAAATAATCTATAGATTAATCGATAGAAAAATAATCGTTAGCTGCAGCCTTAGTTAAATTATTTAGTATTCACTAATTAAAGGGGCAGAGCTTTAAGAGACATTTTAGCTTTTATATTTTATAAGATATATTTTTTGTAAGAACCACAATTAATAAATATATTTCAGTGAATCACTAATTGTTCAAATCTGTATATAAATATGTACATAAAATGTTGTCATTATATTCCAACTCCGCGTTCTTCTGCCGCCCCCCGCCACCCGACCACACCACCACAAATAGATGCCTGTCCTGTGGGAAACACTGTACTGTATATTAATGTTGGTCATTATGGTGGTACTTAATGAATACTTAGGACTACTACGTTACTGTATGTTAATGTTGGTCATTGGAGAGCCAAGTTTCTTTCAAAGGTGGTATTTGGTGAAAGAAGTTTGAGAGCCACTGCTGGAGGTCACATTGAACATTTCCATTAGCGAGATATATTCCATTGGGTTAAATGACGTTTGAATGAAATAAAGACTCCTCTGCAGCCAAGTAAGTCCCCCCATGATTTATTTGATTGGGCCGGATGTTGTGGTCCAAATGTGTGTAGAGGAAGTGCAAGCTGTCCCCAGGCTGCCTGCCAGCTTACCTCTGCAAACTGTCGTCTTTCCAAAAGAAATCAAAAGAAATAGCCGCCTCGCCTGCACAAATGCATGGGTTTATGCTAGCGTGTCTTTCTCCTTTTGTGACCTTCCTGCTAAACCTTCTCCGCCGCCGCCT
>NC_084572.2:39705228-39720228 GCF_033978685.3 Nerophis lumbriciformis
TTGTTACACGTGCAAGGTGCACCAAGAACGCCATGCATAACACATTTGTTTATTTGATTCCTATAAACAGGATATGAGAATAAAAGACACACAGACCTGAATATTTCACTGTGAAAAGCCTTTTAAGTCCACATGCGGAATAAGCAGGCGACTTAAAAGGAGAAAGACAAGCGAGTGTCACCCTGCAAGTTTCCTTGTCGGGCTGCACCATTCTGAGACATCCAAATCCACACAACATGACCGCAAAAGTCTGAGGTTTTTTGGGGTTTTTTGCACTCATCACCAGCATTTTAGTGATGTT
Organism: Nerophis lumbriciformis; assembly: GCF_033978685.3. NCBI lineage: Eukaryota > Metazoa > Chordata > Actinopteri > Syngnathiformes > Syngnathidae > Nerophis > Nerophis lumbriciformis. Next base: position 39,705,530 of record NC_084572.2, read on the forward strand.
TGCCAATAAGAATTGTTGAGCCTTTGCCTTCGAGCCACTGAAGAGTGTTTGAGGAAAGATGAAGTTTGTGAGCGCTAATAACAAACAACACCTTGGAAGACTCGGGCCGCTCCTCAATAAGTCAACTCATCCAACAATAAATGAAAATGAAGTTGAAATGCTTCTCCGACATTGATGAATTGCTACGTCTGTTGGTGTTCTTCATCTCAGCACCTGAGCGAGGTTACTGAGGAGTAGAATTAAATGAACACAGTGAGCCCTCTTTTTTTGTCCCGAGAGGCGGACCGCTAGCTTCCACACGCAGGATTCACGGACAGAGCCTCTCTCCTCACCACTTGCTAGTGAAAAGTAAACAAAATGAAGAAGGAAAGTTGGATTGCAAAGCCAAAAGTCTCGTTATGTGAGTATTTACACTTTAAACCGGATGGGCAATATGAGCCCATCAACACGGACGAATGAGCAAGAATACAGTAATGACAACAACAACAAAAGACAACACCTGACATGTTTTTTCGGACTGGAAAGAAAATTCGCTTTGAGATCTTCAATATGTGTTTGTGTAACATTTTTGCTAACTTTTTTTTGTTTATTTATTTAGGATAAGAAAGTTATTTACCTTCCAATTCCAGAAGAATGGTTAACAATTCTACTGTAATGAAAAATACAAGTTTATATCCTTTGAAATACTTCTTTACATTAATATCATCAGTGTTGGGTTAGTTACTGAAAAGCAGTAACTAGTTACAGTTATGAGTTACTTCATTTCAAAAGTAACTCAGTTACTAACTCAGTTACTTACACCAAAAAGTAATGCGTTACTGTGAAAAGTAACTATTTAATATAATGTATTAACAGACACCTTCATAACAATATGTAATATGTACAATATACAAACTGCAAGTATATATATAATGTAGTAACAGACACCTTCATAACAATATGTAATATGTACAATATACACACTGCAAGTATATTTATAATGTAGTAACAGACACCTTCATAACAATATGTAATATGTACAATATACACACTGCAAGTATATATATATATATATATATATATATATATAATGTAGTAACAGACACATTCATAACAATATGTAATAGGTACAATATACACACTGCAAGTATATATATAATGTAGTAACAGACACATTCATAACAATATGTAATATGTACAATATACACACTGCAAGTATATATATATAATGTAGTAACAGACACATTCATAACAATATGTAATATGTACAATATACACACTGCAAGTATATATATAATGTAGTAACAGACACATTCATAACAATATGTAATAATTATTCCGCACATATATTTCTGTTTCCATAGCAGTGTGCTTCTGACTTCCTGCAACAAAAGCAAGTGTGTTTTACAATCACGGCAGATTCGGTAACAAACTATGATGCCGACTATTTTTGGACAAATGACGATTCACAAGCTTATTTTTTTGAAGCTGAATATAGGGAAGACGAACTACTGCTTATAGGAATAAGCATGAAGAAAAGGCTGAAATGTTGGAGCAGACGGAAGCTTTGTTATTCTTATAGCCAGACCTGCGTGGTTTTTTTTTCCATACCTGAGGGTTTGGGCTACAACTGTTGCCTTGCTCAAAGGTTGTCACCTGATAAACTGCCATTACACACAACTTTAAGAAGGTCGTCACAGAAGTAAACAAGTACGAGTCAAACTTTCACATACTCTTAACATCCAATTATAGCAATTATATATTATTTAGATTAATTATGTATCCATCATGTTATTGGCCACACACACACACACACACACACACTCACACACATTTTTGAGCCCAGTGCGCCCTCCAAGTCAAACAGTTTGAACACACCTGTTCTAATGTGTGGCACCTAGAGACAAGAATATGTTGATTGACCGTCTAAAAGTCGCACGTCTTCCTTGACTCGTTATTTGTATTTATTTATTGATTTGAATTAGGACAATGCCTATTCATCAACATAGAGCAACAATGTAAATATGCCCGAGTTAGCACATTTTCATCGGTCGTCCTAAGCATACTTGCCAACCCTCCCGAATTTTCCGGGAGACTCCCGGAATTCAGCGCCTCTCCCGAAAACCTCCCGGGACAAATATTCTCCCGAAAATCTCCCGATTTTCAGCCGGAGCTGGAAGCCACGCCCCCTCCAGCTCCATGCGGACCTGAGTGAGGACAGCCTTTTTTCATGATGGGTGACAAGAACTAAATCATCCAGACTAGAGATAAATTGTATTATTGTGTTTATCTTACCTAAAGATAAATATATTTATTAATTAAAAAAAAAAAAATAATAAATACATTTTTACTATATTTTGCTAAAAACATCAAAATTAATTGTATTTTTATTTGCATTTTTTCGTGACTCCTTATTACATCCAGCCATAGTATTATACATTAAAATAAACATATTTGAAATAATTGATTTTAAATTATCATAATAATTCATTTAAAATGACCATATTTAATTATTAATATAATTGCTTGTTTATCAACAACTTTAGCATTTTATTCATTACATTTTGAAACTCTCAGAAGCCAAGTTATGTTATATTCCTTAATATTTATTTATGCAAGTTTGAAGTATCAATGATCTAAACACAGTTTTGTTTGCATATTTTCAGGATGTAGATATATATATATATATATATACATTTATTTATTTATCATTTATATATATATATATATATATATATATATATATATATATGTATGTGTGGGAAAAAAAATCACAAGACTACTTCATCTCTACAGGCCTGTTTCATGAGGGGTTCCCTCAATCATCAGGAGATTTTAATGGGAGCATTCACATACCATGGTTTATATAGGGCACAGAGTGGGTGGGTTCAGGCTGGCGTAGGGGCGTGGTGATTGGCTCATGTGTTACCTAGGAGGTGTTTCCGTCTGTGGCGGCATGCTGATACAATTTCGCTGCGCTTGTTGAGGGATGACAGGTCTGGACGGTAAATAATAAACAGTTTCTCTTTCAAGCATAGGTTGCATCTTTTATTACCACTATTGTAAGGTGTGCTGCATGCAAGAATTTGCCATGTTATTGAATATTCAACATTATTGTCTTTGAGGTCCCAAATGTGTTTGCTGAGTTTTGTGGTATTCCGCAGGTTTTGGTTCCTGAAAGAAGCCTTGTGATTGTTCCATCTGGTTTTAAACTCTCCCTCGGTTAATCCTACATATGTGTCGGATGTGTTAATGTCCTTGCGTGTTACCTTAGATTGGTAAACAACTGATGTTTGTAAGCACCCCCCGTTGAGAGGGCAATCAGGTTTGTTGCGGCAGTTGCAGCCTTTGTTGGTTTTGGGGTCGCTCTGTCCGGGGGCCGACGGCACATTTGCAATTGTTTTGTTGTGGTTTGAGATAATTTGTCGTATATTGTTCATGCAGCTGTAGCTCAATTTAATGTTGTTCTTGTTGAATACTTTTCTTAGGGTGTTGCCTTTGGGGAAGTGTTTGTATATTTATATATATATATATATATATGTATATATATATATATATGTATGTATGTATGAAATACTTGACTTGGTGAATTCTAGCTGTCAATATACTCCTCCCCTCTTAACCACGCCCCCGACCACGCCCCCACCCCCCACCTCCCGAAATCGGAGGTCTCAAGGTTGGCAAGTATGGTCCTAAGGCAGGTGAATACAGTTAACATTCACCAGGTCATGATACAAAAGAAAGCATCAATCACAAAATTACAAGCATGGACAAAACAAATAAAATTAAATATGCGTTTTGATGTAAAAAATACAAAAATTGGAAGTCAAATGGCAATCTTGAAGAGAATGATCGCAAAAGAAACACACTTTTCACACAAAAGTCCACTTTCCAGCTTTGAGACAGAGAATCGATGAGGAGAAGTGCAGAAAATATGAGAACATGACAGACACACAGAAAGCTACTGCTGCAGCGCACGCACACACACTCACATACACACACACACACACACACACATACACACACACACACACAGATTTTAAAGGTCATCAGCATGTCTGCCAATCAATAGAAGAAAGATGACGGTGCACTAAACAACGTAACGACTGTTTGGGAATGGGAGTATTTTGTGTTGTTTCAGCTGACCTACAAATGTCATCAACAAGCCAAATAACATTTAATTTGATGTTTGTTTGTTTGTTTTTCCTTACAGCCGGCGTCGACATTTGTCAAAAATGAATGAAATATATGTCAGCAGGCATTGTTTTGTCTGTGAGGACTGTCACTTGTTGTATTGTGTTGATGCCACTTACTAGTTTTAGGAAAAATGTGTCCCAAAAAATTCAAGATAACATTTTGCCACAAACACAATCTAAAACTGTGTTGTTTTTTTTGCTTGAATTGAATGTAAATTACCGTATTTTAATCCGCACCTACTAAAATAAAGAAGAAAAATTGTTTTATTCCAATTAGCCGCACTGGACTATAAGCCGCAGATATATACTTAGCCAAATTAGTTATTTACACAGAAAGATTTTGTAAATGTTTATTTACATACCTTCATTGTTTCCAAATGCTATCTGTAACGCGGCAGTAAAACGGCTGATCAAACAAAACAGAAGTCATGGTCATGGACCCACTAGCTGCGCAAGCTAGCTCTCCAATCAGCGAAACAGACTCACCTTCACCCCGGTGACGTCTTGATGAATTTACCAAACTGAAACGATATAAAGAATAATTCAATTGCAAGTTAATAATAATAACACAGACACTTGTAAATGTGTTAGCATATTAGCTAATGCTAGCGATGCTAGCTTCATTACATTATGGGGACAGCGTGGCGCAGTTGGATGAGTGGCTGTGCCAGCAGCCTGAGGGTTCCTGGTTCAATCCCCACCTTCTACCAACCTCGTCACATCCATTGTGTCCTTGAGCAAGACACTTCACCCTTGCTCCTGATGGCTCGTGGTTAGGGCCTTGCATGGCAGCTCCGGCCATCAGTGTGTGAATATATATATGTATATATATATATATATATATATATATATATATATATATATACCTTGAAAAACACAAACACACACTTTGCAAATAAAAAAAGAATGGCTGTGCTTCACCTCTGCATCAGCAGAAACTTCCCCCCTTCCCCACCATCCCGGTTTTATTGGGGGCAGAAGTCACCAACGTAGGCGGCACAAAATGACATAGTTATTAGACTATTTACTGCATTATACAAAATGACATAGTTATTAGACTATTTACTCCATGACACAAAATGACATAGTTATTAGACTATTTACTGCATTACACAAAATGACATAGTTATTAGACTATTTACTGCATTACACAAAATGACATAATTATTAGACTATTTACTGCATGACACAAAATGACATAGTTATTAGACTATTTACTGCATGACACAAAATGACATAGTTATTAGACTATTTACTGCATTACACAAAATGACATAGTTATTAGACTATTTACTGCATGACACAAAATGACACAGTTGTTAGACTATTTACTGCATTACACAAAATGACACAGTTGTTAGACTATTTACTGCATTACACAAAATGACATAGTTATTAGACTATTTACTGCATTACACAAAATGACATAGTTATTAGACTATTTACTGCATTACACAAAATGACATAGTTATTAGACTATTTACTGCATGACACAAAATGACACAGTTGTTAGACTATTTACTGCATTACACAAAATGACACAGTTGTTAGACTATTTACTGCATTACACAAAATGACATAGTTATTAGACTATTTACTGCATTACACAAAATGACATAGTTATTAGACTATTTACTGCATGACACAAAATGACATAGTTATTAGACTATTTACTGCATTACACAAAATGACACAGTTGTTAGACTATTTACTGCATTACACAAAATGACACAGTTGTTAGACTATTTACTGCATTACACAAAATGACATAGTTATTAGACTATTTACTCCATGACACAAAATGACATAGTTATTAGACTATTTACTGCATGACACAAAATGACATAGTTATTAGACTATTTACTGCATGACACAAAATGACATAGTTATTAGACTATTTACTCCATGACACAAAATGACATAGTTATTAGACTATTTACTGCATTACACAAAATGACATAGTTATTCGACTATTTACTGCATTACACAAAATGACATAGTTATTAGACTATTTACTGCATTACACAAAATGACACAGTCATTAGACTATTTACTGCATTACACAAAATGACATAGTTATTAGACTATTTACTGCATGACACAAAATGACATAGTTATTAGACTATTTACTGCATGACACAAAATGACATAGTTATTAGACTATTTACTCCATGACACAAAATGACATAGTTATTCGACTATTTACTGCATTACACAAAATGACATAGTTATTAGACTATTTACTGCATGACACAAAATGACATAGTTATTAGACTATTTACTGCATTACACAAAATGACATAGTTATTAGACTATTTACTGCATGACACAAAATGACATAGTTATTAGACTATTTACTGCATTACACAAAATGACACAGTTATTCGACTATTTACTGCATTACACAAAATGACATAGTTATTAGACTATTTACTGCATGACACAAAATGACACAGTTATTAGACTATTTACTGCATTACACAAAATGACATAGTTATTAGACTATTTACTGCATGACACAAAATGACATAGTTATTAGACTATTTACTGCATTACACAAAATGACATAGTTATTAGACTATTTACTGCATTACACAAAATGACATAGTTATTAGACTATTTACTGCATGACACAAAATGACATAGTTATTAGACTATTTACTGCATGACACAAAATGACATAGTTGTTAGACTATTTACTGCATGACACAAAATGACATAGTTATTAGACTATTTACTGCATTACACAAAATGACACAGTTATTAGACTATTTACTGCATGACACAAAATGACATAGTTATTAGACTATTTACTGCATGACACAAAATGACATAGTTATTAGACTATTTACTGCATTACACAAAATGACACAGTTATTAGACTATTTACTGCATTACACAAAATGACATAGTTATTCGACTATTTACTGCATTACACAAAATGACACAGTTATTCGACTATTTACTGCATTACACAAAATGACATAGTTATTAGACTATTTACTGCATTACACAAAATGACACAGTTATTAGACTATTCACTGCATTACACAAAATGACATAGTTATTCGACTATTTACTGCATTACACAAAATGACACAGTTATTCGACTATTTACTGCATTACACAAAATGACATAGTTATTAGACTATTTACTGCATTACACAAAATGACATAGTTATTAGACTATTTACTGCATTACACAAAATGACATAGTTATTAGACTATTTACTGCATGACACAAAATGACACAGTTATTAGACTATTTACTGCATTACACAAAATGACACAGTTATTAGACTATTTACTGCATTACACAAAATGACATAGTTATTAGACTATTTACTGCATGACACAAAATGACATAGTTATTAGACTATTTACTGCATTACACAAAATGACATAGTTATTAGACTATTTACTGCATTACACAAAATGACATAGTTATTAGACTATTTACTGCATGACACAAAATGACATAGTTATTAGACTATTTACTGCATTACACAAAATGACATAGTTATTAGACTATTTACTGCATGACACAAAATGACATAGTTATTAGACTATTTACTGCATTACACAAAATGACATAGTTATTCGACTATTTACTGCATTACACAAAATGACATAGTTATTAGACTATTTACTGCATTACACAAAATGACATAGTTATTAGACTATTTACTGCATGACTCAAAATGACATAGTTATTAGACTATTTACTGCATGACACAAAATGACATAGTTATTAGACTATTTACTGCATGACACAAAATGACACAGTTATTAGACTATTTACTGCATTACACAAAATGACATAGTTGTTAGACTATTTACTGCATTACACAAAATGACACAGTTATTCGACTATTTACTGCATTACACAAAATGACACAGTTATTCGACTATTTACTGCATTACACAAAATGACATAGTTATTAGACTATTTACTGCATTACACAAAATGACATAGTTATTAGACTATTTACTGCATGACACAAAATGACATAGTTATTAGACTATTTACTGCATGACACAAAATGACATAGTTATTAGACTATTTACTGCATTACACAAAATGACATAGTTATTAGACTATTTACTGCATTACACAAAATGACATAGTTATTAGACTATTTACTGCATGACACAAAATGACACAGTTATTAGACTATTTACTGCATTACACAAAATGACATAGTTATTAGACTATTTACTGCATGACACAAAATGACATAGTTATTAGACTATTTACTGCATGACACAAAATGACATAGTTATTAGACTATTTACTGCATGACACAAAATGACATAGTTATTAGACTATTTACTGCATTACACAAAATGACATAGTTATTAGACTATTTACTGCATGACACAAAATGACATAGTTATTAGACTATTTACTGCATGACACAAAATGACATAGTTATTAGACTATTTACTGCATGACACAAAATGACATAGTTATTAGACTATTTACTGCATGACACAAAATGACATAGTTATTAGACTATTTACTCCATGACACAAAATGACATAGTTATTAGACTATTTACTGCATTACACAAAATGACATAGTTATTAGACTATTTACTGCATTACACAAAATGACATAGTTATTAGACTATTTACTGCATTACACAAAATGACACAGTCATTAGACTATTTACTGCATTACACAAAATGACATAGTTATTAGACTATTTACTGCATGACACAAAATGACATAGTTATTAGACTATTTACTGCATGACACAAAATGACATAGTTATTAGACTATTTACTCCATGACACAAAATGACATAGTTATTCGACTATTTACTGCATTACACAAAATGACATAGTTATTAGACTATTTACTGCATGACACAAAATGACATAGTTATTAGACTATTTACTGCATTACACAAAATGACATAGTTATTAGACTATTTACTGCATGACACAAAATGACATAGTTATTAGACTATTTACTGCATTACACAAAATGACACAGTTATTCGACTATTTACTGCATTACACAAAATGACATAGTTATTAGACTATTTACTGCATGACACAAAATGACATAGTTATTAGACTATTTACTGCATTACACAAAATGACATAGTTATTAGACTATTTACTGCATGACACAAAATGACATAGTTATTAGACTATTTACTGCATTACACAAAATGACATAGTTATTAGACTATTTACTGCATTACACAAAATGACATAGTTATTAGACAATTTACTGCATGACACAAAATGACATAGTTATTAGACTATTTACTGCATGACACAAAATGACATAGTTATTAGACTATTTACTGCATTACACAAAATGACATAGTTATTAGACTATTTACTGCATGACACAAAATGACATAGTTATTAGACTATTTACTGCATGACACAAAATGACATAGTTATTAGACTATTTACTGCATTACACAAAATGACATAGTTATTAGACTATTTACTGCATGACACAAAATGACATAGTTATTAGACTATTTACTGCATTACACAAAATGACATAGTTATTAGACTATTTACTGCATGACACAAAATGACATAGTTATTAGACTATTTACTGCATTACACAAAATGACATAGTTATTAGACTATTTACTGCATGACACAAAATGACATAGTTATTAGACTATTTACTGCATTACACAAAATGACATAGTTATTAGACTATTTACTGCATTACACAAAATGACATAGTTATTAGACTATTTACTGCATGACACAAAATGACATAGTTATTAGACTATTTACTGCATGACACAAAATGACATAGTTATTAGACTATTTACTGCATTACACAAAATGACATAGTTATTAGACTATTTACTGCATGACACAAAATGACATAGTTATTAGACTATTTACTGCATGACACAAAATGACATAGTTATTAGACTATTTACTGCATTACACAAAATGACATAGTTATTAGACTATTTACTGCATTACACAAAATGACATAGTTATTAGACTATTTACTGCATTACACAAAATGACATAGTTATTAGACTATTTACTGCATGACACAAAATGACATAGTTATTAGACTATTTACTGCATGACACAAAATGACATAGTTATTAGACTATTTACTGCATGACACAAAATGACATAGTTATTAGACTATTTACTGCATGACACAAAATGACATAGTTATTAGACTATTTACTGCATTACACAAAATGACACAGTTATTAGACTATTTACTGCATTACACAAAATGACATAGTTATTCGACTATTTACTGCATTACACAAAATGACACAGTTATTCGACTATTTACTGCATTACACAAAATGACATAGTTATTAGACTATTTACTGCATTACACAAAATGACACAGTTATTAGACTATTTACTGCATTACACAAAATGACATAGTTATTAGACTATTTACTGCATTACACAAAATGACACAGTTATTCGACTATTTACTGCATTACACAAAATGACATAGTTATTAGACTATTTACTGCATTACACAAAATGACATAGTTATTAGACTATTTACTGCATTACACAAAATGACATAGTTATTAGACTATTTACTGCATTACACAAAATGACATAGTTATTAGACTATTTACTGCATTACACAAAATGACATAGTTATTAGACTATTTACTGCATGACACAAAATGACACAGTTATTAGACTATTTACTGCATGACACAAAATGACATAGTTATTAGACTATTTACTGCATGACACAAAATGACATAGTTATTAGACTATTTACTCCATGACACAAAATGACATAGTTATTCGACTATTTACTGCATTACACAAAATGACATAGTTATTAGACTATTTACTGCATGACACAAAATGACATAGTTATTAGACTATTTACTGCATTACACAAAATGACATAGTTATTAGACTATTTACTGCATGACACAAAATGACATAGTTATTAGACTATTTACTGCATTACACAAAATGACACAGTTATTCGACTATTTACTGCATTACACAAAATGACATAGTTATTAGACTATTTACTGCATGACACAAAATGACATAGTTATTAGACTATTTACTGCATTACACAAAATGACATAGTTATTAGACTATTTACTGCATGACACAAAATGACATAGTTATTAGACTATTTACTGCATTACACAAAATGACATAGTTATTAGACTATTTACTGCATGACACAAAATGACATAGTTATTAGACTATTTACTGCATTACACAAAATGACATAGTTATTAGACTATTTACTGCATGACACAAAATGACATAGTTATTAGACTATTTACTGCATTACACAAAATGACATAGTTATTAGACTATTTACTGCATGACACAAAATGACATAGTTATTAGACTATTTACTGCATTACACAAAATGACATAGTTATTAGACTATTTACTGCATTACACAAAATGACATAGTTATTAGACTATTTACTGCATGACACAAAATGACATAGTTATTAGACTATTTACTGCATGACACAAAATGACATAGTTATTAGACTATTTACTGCATTACACAAAATGACATAGTTATTAGACTATTTACTGCATGACACAAAATGACATAGTTATTAGACTATTTACTGCATGACACAAAATGACATAGTTATTAGACTATTTACTGCATTACACAAAATGACATAGTTATTAGACTATTTACTGCATTACACAAAATGACATAGTTATTAGACTATTTACTGCATTACACAAAATGACATAGTTATTAGACTATTTACTGCATGACACAAAATGACATAGTTATTAGACTATTTACTGCATGACACAAAATGACATAGTTATTAGACTATTTACTGCATGACACAAAATGACATAGTTATTAGACTATTTACTGCATGACACAAAATGACATAGTTATTAGACTATTTACTGCATTACACAAAATGACACAGTTATTAGACTATTTACTGCATTACACAAAATGACATAGTTATTCGACTATTTACTGCATTACACAAAATGACACAGTTATTCGACTATTTACTGCATTACACAAAATGACATAGTTATTAGACTATTTACTGCATTACACAAAATGACACAGTTATTAGACTATTTACTGCATTACACAAAATGACATAGTTATTAGACTATTTACTGCATTACACAAAATGACACAGTTATTCGACTATTTACTGCATTACACAAAATGACATAGTTATTAGACTATTTACTGCATTACACAAAATGACATAGTTATTAGACTATTTACTGCATTACACAAAATGACATAGTTATTAGACTATTTACTGCATTACACAAAATGACATAGTTATTAGACTATTTACTGCATTACACAAAATGACATAGTTATTAGACTATTTACTGCATGACACAAAATGACACAGTTATTAGACTATTTACTGCATGACACAAAATGACACAGTTATTAGACTATTTACTGCATTACACAAAATGACATAGTTATTAGACTATTTACTGCATGACACAAAATGACATAGTTATTAGACTATTTACTGCATTACACAAAATGACATAGTTATTAGACTATTTACTGCATGACACAAAATGACAGTTATTAGAATATTTACTGCATTACACAAAATGACATAGTTATTAGACTATTTACTGCATTACACAAAATGACATAGTTATTAGACTATTTACTGCATTACACAAAATGACATAGTTATTAGACTATTTACTGCATTACACAAAATGACATAGTTATTAGACTATTTACTGCATTACACAAAATGACATAGTTATTAGACTATTTACTGCATTACACAAAATGACACAGTTATTAGACTATTTACTGCATGACACAAAATGACACAGTTATTAGACTATTTACTGCATTACACAAAATGACACAGGTATTAGACTATTTACTGCAAGACACAAAATGACACAGTTATTAGACTATTTACTGCATGACAGAAAATGACACAGTTATTAGACTATTTACTGCATGACACAAAATGACATAGTTATTAGACTATTTACTGCATGACACAAAATGACATAGTTATTAGACTATTTACTGCATTACACAAAATGACATAGTTATTAGACTATTTACTGCATGACACAAAATGACACAGTTATTAGACTATTTACTGCATTACACAAAATGACATAGTTATTAGACTATTTACTGCATGACACAAAATGACACAGTTATTAGACTATTTACTGCATTACACAAAATGACATAGTTATTAGACTATTTACTGCATGACACAAAATGACATAGTTATTAGACTATTTACTGCATGACACAAAATGACATAGTTATTCGACTATTTACTGCATTACAGTCACACACAGAAACTAGGGGGTCTCTGGGGAAAGTCACGTCTTTCTGCTTCATAATTTGTCTCCATTAGGAAAAAGTGATAGGCTCTGATTAACTAGCACACTGGCAATAAAAGCACACACACACACACACACACACACACACACACACACACACACACAATCAACACAACATCCAATATCGTGACGGAAGGAAACTTAGCAGCTAATAAAGCTATTGCTGCAGTTATGATTGCAAATACAATATACTGTACACGTACATGTTGTTCATTTATGTATCAATATTGATGGCATGGGATAACATTTATTCTTTTCAGTGTTTTTTTATGTCTTTTGTAGTCAGTCATTGATCAGTATCGGCAGATTGTCATGAAAAAAGTATTTGACGGATAATTGTATTCCCCCGCTGACAAGCAGCTAATTATGTATCTCCATAGTTATGTATCTCCATAATTATGTATCTCCATAGTTATGTATCTCCATAATTATGTATCTCCATAATCATGTATCTCCATAATTATGTATCTCCATAGTTATGTATCTCCATAATTATGTATCTCCATAGTTATGTATCTCCATAATTATGTATCTCCATAGTTATGTATCTCCATAGTTATGTATCTCCATAATTATGTATCTCCATAATCATGTATCTCCATAATTATGTATCTCCATAGTAATATATCTCCATAATTATGTATCTCCATAGTTATGTATCTCCATAGTTATGTATCCATAATTATGTATCTCCATAATCATGTATCTCCATAATTATGTATCTCCATAGTTATGTATCTCCATAATTATGTATCTCCATAGTTATGTATCTCCATAATTATGTATCTCCATAGTTATGTATCTCCATAGTTATGTATCTCCATAATTATGTATCTCCATAATCATGTATCTCCATAATTATGTATCTCCATAGTTATGTATCTCCATAATTATGTATCTCCATAGTTATGTATCTCCATAATCATGTATCTTCATAATCATGTATCTCCATAGTTATGTATCTCCATAGTTATGTATCTCCATAATTATGTATCTCCATAGTTATGTATCTCCATAATCATGTATCTCCATAATTATGTATCTCCATAATCATGTATCTCCATAATCATGTATCTCCATAGTTATGTATCTCCATAATTATGTATCTCCATAATTATGTATCTCCATAGTTATGTATCTCCATAATCA
>NC_084572.2:39725228-39767728 GCF_033978685.3 Nerophis lumbriciformis
TTACATGTTATTATGAATGTTACTACATGACATATATACTTAAATCATGTATATATTACATGTTATTATGAATGTTACTACATGACATATATACTTACATCATGTGTATATTGCATGTTATTATGAATGTTACTACATGACATATATACTTACATCATGTGTATATTGCATGTTATTATGAATGTTACTACATGACATATATACTTACATCATGTATATATTACATGTTATTATGAATGTTACTAGATACTATATATATATACTTACATCATGTATATATTACATGTTATTATGAATGTTACTACATGACATATATACTTACATCATGTATATATTACATATTATGAATGTTACAACATGACATATATACTTACATCATGTGTATATTACATGTTACTATGAATGTTACTACATGCCATATATACTTACATCATGTATATATGACATGTTATTATGAATGTTACTACATGACATATATACTTACATCATGTATATATTACATGTTATTATGAATGTTACTACATGACATATATACTTACATCATGTATATATTACATGTTATTATGAATGTTACTACATGACATATATACTTACATCATGTATATATTACATGTTATTATGAATGTTACTACATGACATATATACTTACATCATGTATATATTACATGTTATTATGAATGTTACTACATGACATATATACTTACATCATGTATATATTACATGTTATTATGAATGTTACTACATGACATATATACTTACATCATGTATATATTACATGTTATTATGAATGTTACTACATGACATATATACTTACATCATGTATATATTACATGTTATTATGAATGTTACTACATGACATATATACTTACATCATGTATATATTACATGTTATTATGAATGTTACTACATGACATATATACTTACATCATGTATATATTACATGTTATTATGAATGTTACTACATGACATATATACTTACATCATGTATATATTACATGTTATTATGAATGTTACTACATGACATATATACTTACATCATGTATATATTACATGTTATTATGAATGTTACTACATGACATATATACTTACATCATGTATATATTACATGTTATTATGAATGTTACTACATGACATATATACTTACATCATGTATATATTACATGTTATTATGAATGTTACTACATGCCATATATACTTACATCATGTATATATTACATGTTATTATGAATGTTACTACATGACATATATACTTACATCATGTATATATTACATGTTATTATGAATGTTACTACATGACATATATACTTACATCATGTATATATTACATGTTATTATGAATGTTACTACATGACATATATACTTACATCATGTATATATTACATGTTATTATGAATGTTACTAGATACTATATATATATACTTACATCATGTATATATTACATGTTATTATGAATGTTACTACATGACATATATACTTAAATCATGTATATATTACATGTTATTATGAATGTTACTACATGACATATATACTTACATCATGTGTATATTGCATGTTATTATGAATGTTACTACATGACATATATACTTACATCATGTGTATATTGCATGTTATTATGAATGTTACTACATGACATATATACTTACATCATGTATATATTACATGTTATTATGAATGTTACTAGATACTATATATATATACTTACATCATGTATATATTACATGTTATTATGAATGTTACTACATGACATATATACTTACATCATGTATATATTACATATTATGAATGTTACAACATGACATATATACTTACATCATGTGTATATTACATGTTACTATGAATGTTACTACATGCCATATATACTTACATCATGTATATATGACATGTTATTATGAATGTTACTACATGACATATATACTTACATCATGTATATATTACATGTTATTATGAATGTTACTACATGACATATATACTTACATCATGTATATATTACATGTTATTATGAATGTTACTACATGACATATATACTTACATCATGTATATATTACATGTTATTATGAATGTTACTACATGACATATATACTTACATCATGTATATATTACATGTTATTATGAATGTTACTACATGACATATATACTTACATCATGTATATATTACATGTTATTATGAATGTTACTACATGACATATATACTTACATCATGTATATATTACATGTTATTATGAATGTTACTACATGCCATATATACTTACATCATGTATATATTACATGTTATTATGAATGTTACTACATGACATATATACTTACATCATGTATATATTACATGTTATTATGAATGTTACTACATGACATATATACTTACATCATGTATATATTACATGTTATTATGAATGTTACTACATGACATATATACTTACATCATGTATATATTACATGTTATTATGAATGTTACTAGATACTATATATATATACTTACATCATGTATATATTACATGTTATTATGAATGTTACTACATGACATATATACTTAAATCATGTATATATTACATGTTATTATGAATGTTACTACATGACATATATACTTACATCATGTGTATATTGCATGTTATTATGAATGTTACTACATGACATATATACTTACATCATGTGTATATTGCATGTTATTATGAATGTTACTACATGACATATATACTTACATCATGTATATATTACATGTTATTATGAATGTTACTAGATACTATATATATATACTTACATCATGTATATATTACATGTTATTATGAATGTTACTACATGACATATATACTTACATCATGTATATATTACATATTATGAATGTTACAACATGACATATATACTTACATCATGTGTATATTACATGTTACTATGAATGTTACTACATGCCATATATACTTACATCATGTATATATGACATGTTATTATGAATGTTACTACATGACATATATACTTACATCATGTATATATTACATGTTATTATGAATGTTACTACATGACATATATACTTACATCATGTATATATTACATGTTATTATGAATGTTACTACATGACATATATACTTACATCATGTATATATTACATGTTATTATGAATGTTACTACATGACATATATACTTACATCATGTATATATTACATGTTATTATGAATGTTACTACATGACATATATACTTACATCATGTATATATTACATGTTATTATGAATGTTACTACATGACATATATACTTACATCATGTATATATTACATGTTATTATGAATGTTACTACATGACATATATACTTACATCATGTATATATTACATGTTATTATGAATGTTACTACATGACATATATACTTACATCATGTATATATTACATGTTATTATGAATGTTACTACATGACATATATACTTACATCATGTATATATTACATGTTATTATGAATGTTACTACATGACATATATACTTACATCATGTATATATTACATGTTATTATGAATGTTACTACATGACATATATACTTACATCATGTATATATTACATGTTATTATGAATGTTACTACATGACATATATACTTACATCATGTATATATTACATGTTATTATGAATGTTACTACATGACATATATACTTACATCATGTATATATTACATGTTATTATGAATGTTACTACATGCCATATATACTTACATCATGTATATATTACATGTTATTATGAATGTTACTACATGACATATATACTTACATCATGTATATATTACATGTTATTATGAATGTTACTACATGACATATATACTTACATCATGTATATATTACATGTTATTATGAATGTTACTACATGACATATATACTTACATCATGTATATATTACATGTTATTATGAATGTTACTAGATACTATATATATATACTTACATCATGTATATATTACATGTTATTATGAATGTTACTACATGACATATATACTTAAATCATGTATATATTACATGTTATTATGAATGTTACTACATGACATATATACTTACATCATGTGTATATTGCATGTTATTATGAATGTTACTACATGACATATATACTTACATCATGTGTATATTGCATGTTATTATGAATGTTACTACATGACATATATACTTACATCATGTATATATTACATGTTATTATGAATGTTACTAGATACTATATATATATACTTACATCATGTATATATTACATGTTATTATGAATGTTACTACATGACATATATACTTACATCATGTATATATTACATATTATGAATGTTACAACATGACATATATACTTACATCATGTGTATATTACATGTTACTATGAATGTTACTACATGCCATATATACTTACATCATGTATATATGACATGTTATTATGAATGTTACTACATGACATATATACTTACATCATGTATATATTACATGTTATTATGAATGTTACTACATGACATATATACTTACATCATGTATATATTACATGTTATTATGAATGTTACTACATGACATATATACTTACATCATGTATATATTACATGTTATTATGAATGTTACTACATGACATATATACTTACATCATGTATATATTACATGTTATTATGAATGTTACTACATGACATATATACTTACATCATGTATATATTACATGTTATTATGAATGTTACTACATGACATATATACTTACATCATGTATATATTACATGTTATTATGAATGTTACTACATGCCATATATACTTACATCATGTATATATTACATGTTATTATGAATGTTACTACATGACATATATACTTACATCATGTATATATTACATGTTATTATGAATGTTACTACATGACATATATACTTACATCATGTATATATTACATGTTATTATGAATGTTACTACATGACATATATACTTACATCATGTATATATTACATGTTATTATGAATGTTACTAGATACTATATATATATACTTACATCATGTATATATTACATGTTATTATGAATGTTACTACATGACATATATACTTAAATCATGTATATATTACATGTTATTATGAATGTTACTACATGACATATATACTTACATCATGTGTATATTGCATGTTATTATGAATGTTACTACATGACATATATACTTACATCATGTGTATATTGCATGTTATTATGAATGTTACTACATGACATATATACTTACATCATGTATATATTACATGTTATTATGAATGTTACTAGATACTATATATATATACTTACATCATGTATATATTACATGTTATTATGAATGTTACTACATGACATATATACTTACATCATGTATATATTACATATTATGAATGTTACAACATGACATATATACTTACATCATGTGTATATTACATGTTACTATGAATGTTACTACATGCCATATATACTTACATCATGTATATATGACATGTTATTATGAATGTTACTACATGACATATATACTTACATCATGTATATATTACATGTTATTATGAATGTTACTACATGACATATATACTTACATCATGTATATATTACATGTTATTATGAATGTTACTACATGACATATATACTTACATCATGTATATATTACATGTTATTATGAATGTTACTACATGACATATATACTTACATCATGTATATATTACATGTTATTATGAATGTTACTACATGACATATATACTTACATCATGTATATATTACATGTTATTATGAATGTTACTACATGACATATATACTTACATCATGTATATATTACATGTTATTATGAATGTTACTACATGACATATATACTTACATCATGTATATATTACATGTTATTATGAATGTTACTACATGACATATATACTTACATCATGTATATATTACATGTTATTATGAATGTTACTACATGACATATATACTTACATCATGTATATATTACATGTTATTATGAATGTTACTACATGACATATATACTTACATCATGTATATATTACATGTTATTATGAAT
Organism: Nerophis lumbriciformis; assembly: GCF_033978685.3. NCBI lineage: Eukaryota > Metazoa > Chordata > Actinopteri > Syngnathiformes > Syngnathidae > Nerophis > Nerophis lumbriciformis. Next base: position 39,731,208 of record NC_084572.2, read on the forward strand.
GTTACTACATGACATATATACTTACATCATGTATATATTACATGTTATTATGAATGTTACTACATGCCATATATACTTACATCATGTATATATTACATGTTATTATGAATGTTACTACATGACATATATACTTACATCATGTATATATTACATGTTATTATGAATGTTACTACATGCCATATATACTTACATCATGTATATATTACATGTTATTATGAATGTTACTACATGACATATATACTTACATCATGTATATATTACATGTTATTATGAATGTTACTACATGACATATATACTTACATCATGTATATATTACATGTTATTATGAATGTTACTACATGACATATATACTTACATCATGTATATATTACATGTTATTATGAATGTTACTAGATACTATATATATATACTTACATCATGTATATATTACATGTTATTATGAATGTTACTACATGACATATATACTTAAATCATGTATATATTACATGTTATTATGAATGTTACTACATGACATATATACTTACATCATGTGTATATTGCATGTTATTATGAATGTTACTACATGACATATATACTTACATCATGTGTATATTGCATGTTATTATGAATGTTACTACATGACATATATACTTACATCATGTATATATTACATGTTATTATGAATGTTACTAGATACTATATATATATACTTACATCATGTATATATTACATGTTATTATGAATGTTACTACATGACATATATACTTACATCATGTATATATTACATATTATGAATGTTACAACATGACATATATACTTACATCATGTGTATATTACATGTTACTATGAATGTTACTACATGCCATATATACTTACATCATGTATATATGACATGTTATTATGAATGTTACTACATGACATATATACTTACATCATGTATATATTACATGTTATTATGAATGTTACTACATGACATATATACTTACATCATGTATATATTACATGTTATTATGAATGTTACTACATGACATATATACTTACATCATGTATATATTACATGTTATTATGAATGTTACTACATGACATATATACTTACATCATGTATATATTACATGTTATTATGAATGTTACTACATGACATATATACTTACATCATGTATATATTACATGTTATTATGAATGTTACTACATGACATATATACTTACATCATGTATATATTACATGTTATTATGAATGTTACTACATGCCATATATACTTACATCATGTATATATTACATGTTATTATGAATGTTACTACATGACATATATACTTACATCATGTATATATTACATGTTATTATGAATGTTACTACATGACATATATACTTACATCATGTATATATTACATGTTATTATGAATGTTACTACATGACATATATACTTACATCATGTATATATTACATGTTATTATGAATGTTACTAGATACTATATATATATACTTACATCATGTATATATTACATGTTATTATGAATGTTACTACATGACATATATACTTAAATCATGTATATATTACATGTTATTATGAATGTTACTACATGACATATATACTTACATCATGTGTATATTGCATGTTATTATGAATGTTACTACATGACATATATACTTACATCATGTGTATATTGCATGTTATTATGAATGTTACTACATGACATATATACTTACATCATGTATATATTACATGTTATTATGAATGTTACTAGATACTATATATATATACTTACATCATGTATATATTACATGTTATTATGAATGTTACTACATGACATATATACTTACATCATGTATATATTACATATTATGAATGTTACAACATGACATATATACTTACATCATGTGTATATTACATGTTACTATGAATGTTACTACATGCCATATATACTTACATCATGTATATATGACATGTTATTATGAATGTTACTACATGACATATATACTTACATCATGTATATATTACATGTTATTATGAATGTTACTACATGACATATATACTTACATCATGTATATATTACATGTTATTATGAATGTTACTACATGACATATATACTTACATCATGTATATATTACATGTTATTATGAATGTTACTACATGACATATATACTTACATCATGTATATATTACATGTTATTATGAATGTTACTACATGACATATATACTTACATCATGTATATATTACATGTTATTATGAATGTTACTACATGACATATATACTTACATCATGTATATATTACATGTTATTATGAATGTTACTACATGACATATATACTTACATCATGTATATATTACATGTTATTATGAATGTTACTACATGACATATATACTTACATCATGTATATATTACATGTTATTATGAATGTTACTACATGACATATATACTTACATCATGTATATATTACATGTTATTATGAATGTTACTACATGACATATATACTTACATCATGTATATATTACATGTTATTATGAATGTTACTACATGACATATATACTTACATCATGTATATATTACATGTTATTATGAATGTTACTACATGCCATATATACTTACATCATGTATATATTACATGTTATTATGAATGTTACTACATGACATATATACTTACATCATGTATATATTACATGTTATTATGAATGTTACTACATGACATATATACTTACATCATGTATATATTACATGTTATTATGAATGTTACTACATGACATATATACTTACATCATGTATATATTACATGTTATTATGAATGTTACTAGATACTATATATATATACTTACATCATGTATATATTACATGTTATTATGAATGTTACTACATGACATATATACTTAAATCATGTATATATTACATGTTATTATGAATGTTACTACATGACATATATACTTACATCATGTGTATATTGCATGTTATTATGAATGTTACTACATGACATATATACTTACATCATGTGTATATTGCATGTTATTATGAATGTTACTACATGACATATATACTTACATCATGTATATATTACATGTTATTATGAATGTTACTAGATACTATATATATATACTTACATCATGTATATATTACATGTTATTATGAATGTTACTACATGACATATATACTTACATCATGTATATATTACATATTATGAATGTTACAACATGACATATATACTTACATCATGTGTATATTACATGTTACTATGAATGTTACTACATGCCATATATACTTACATCATGTATATATGACATGTTATTATGAATGTTACTACATGACATATATACTTACATCATGTATATATTACATGTTATTATGAATGTTACTACATGACATATATACTTACATCATGTATATATTACATGTTATTATGAATGTTACTACATGACATATATACTTACATCATGTATATATTACATGTTATTATGAATGTTACTACATGACATATATACTTACATCATGTATATATTACATGTTATTATGAATGTTACTACATGACATATATACTTACATCATGTATATATTACATGTTATTATGAATGTTACTACATGACATATATACTTACATCATGTATATATTACATGTTATTATGAATGTTACTACATGACATATATACTTACATCATGTATATATTACATGTTATTATGAATGTTACTACATGACATATATACTTACATCATGTATATATTACATGTTATTATGAATGTTACTACATGACATATATACTTACATCATGTATATATTACATGTTATTATGAATGTTACTACATGACATATATACTTACATCATGTATATATTACATGTTATTATGAATGTTACTACATGACATATATACTTACATCATGTATATATTACATGTTATTATGAATGTTACTACATGACATATATACTTACATCATGTATATATTACATGTTATTATGAATGTTACTACATGACATATATACTTACATCATGTATATATTACATGTTATTATGAATGTTACTACATGACATATATACTTACATCATGTATATATTACATGTTATTATGAATGTTACTACATGACATATATACTTACATCATGTATATATTACATGTTATTATGAATGTTACTAGATACTATATATATATACTTACATCATGTATATATTACATGTTATTATGAATGTTACTACATGACATATATACTTAAATCATGTATATATTACATGTTATTATGAATGTTACTACATGACATATATACTTACATCATGTGTATATTGCATGTTATTATGAATGTTACTACATGACATATATACTTACATCATGTGTATATTGCATGTTATTATGAATGTTACTACATGACATATATACTTACATCATGTATATATTACATGTTATTATGAATGTTACTAGATACTATATATATATACTTACATCATGTATATATTACATGTTATTATGAATGTTACTACATGACATATATACTTACATCATGTATATATTACATATTATGAATGTTACAACATGACATATATACTTACATCATGTGTATATTACATGTTACTATGAATGTTACTACATGCCATATATACTTACATCATGTATATATGACATGTTATTATGAATGTTACTACATGACATATATACTTACATCATGTATATATTACATGTTATTATGAATGTTACTACATGACATATATACTTACATCATGTATATATTACATGTTATTATGAATGTTACTACATGACATATATACTTACATCATGTATATATTACATGTTATTATGAATGTTACTACATGACATATATACTTACATCATGTATATATTACATGTTATTATGAATGTTACTACATGACATATATACTTACATCATGTATATATTACATGTTATTATGAATGTTACTACATGACATATATACTTACATCATGTATATATTACATGTTATTATGAATGTTACTACATGACATATATACTTACATCATGTATATATTACATGTTATTATGAATGTTACTACATGACATATATACTTACATCATGTATATATTACATGTTATTATGAATGTTACTACATGACATATATACTTACATCATGTATATATTACATGTTATTATGAATGTTACTACATGACATATATACTTACATCATGTATATATTACATGTTATTATGAATGTTACTACATGACATATATACTTACATCATGTATATATTACATGTTATTATGAATGTTACTACATGCCATATATACTTACATCATGTATATATTACATGTTATTATGAATGTTACTACATGACATATATACTTACATCATGTATATATTACATGTTATTATGAATGTTACTACATGACATATATACTTACATCATGTATATATTACATGTTATTATGAATGTTACTACATGACATATATACTTACATCATGTATATATTACATGTTATTATGAATGTTACTAGATACTATATATATATACTTACATCATGTATATATTACATGTTATTATGAATGTTACTACATGACATATATACTTAAATCATGTATATATTACATGTTATTATGAATGTTACTACATGACATATATACTTACATCATGTGTATATTGCATGTTATTATGAATGTTACTACATGACATATATACTTACATCATGTGTATATTGCATGTTATTATGAATGTTACTACATGACATATATACTTACATCATGTATATATTACATGTTATTATGAATGTTACTAGATACTATATATATATACTTACATCATGTATATATTACATGTTATTATGAATGTTACTACATGACATATATACTTACATCATGTATATATTACATATTATGAATGTTACAACATGACATATATACTTACATCATGTGTATATTACATGTTACTATGAATGTTACTACATGCCATATATACTTACATCATGTATATATGACATGTTATTATGAATGTTACTACATGACATATATACTTACATCATGTATATATTACATGTTATTATGAATGTTACTACATGACATATATACTTACATCATGTATATATTACATGTTATTATGAATGTTACTACATGACATATATACTTACATCATGTATATATTACATGTTATTATGAATGTTACTACATGACATATATACTTACATCATGTATATATTACATGTTATTATGAATGTTACTACATGACATATATACTTACATCATGTATATATTACATGTTATTATGAATGTTACTACATGACATATATACTTACATCATGTATATATTACATGTTATTATGAATGTTACTACATGACATATATACTTACATCATGTATATATTACATGTTATTATGAATGTTACTACATGACATATATACTTACATCATGTATATATTACATGTTATTATGAATGTTACTACATGACATATATACTTACATCATGTATATATTACATGTTATTATGAATGTTACTACATGACATATATACTTACATCATGTATATATTACATGTTATTATGAATGTTACTACATGACATATATACTTACATCATGTATATATTACATGTTATTATGAATGTTACTACATGACATATATACTTACATCATGTATATATTACATGTTATTATGAATGTTACTACATGACATATATACTTATATCATGTATATATTACATGTTATTATGAATGTTACTACATGACATATATACTTACATCATGTATATATTACATGTTATTATGAATGTTACTACATGACATATATACTTACATCATGTATATATTACATGTTATTATGAATGTTACTACATGACATATACTTACATCATGTATATATTACATGTTATTATGAATGTTACTACATGACATATATACTTACATCATGTATATATTACATGTTATTATGAATGTTACTACATGACATATATACTTACATCATGTATATATTACATGTTATTATGAATGTTACTACATGACATATATACTTACACCATGTATATATTACATGTTATTATGAATGTTACTACATGACATATATACTTACATCATGTATATATTACATGTTATTATGAATGTTACTACATGACATATATACTTACATCATGTATATATTACATGTTATTATGAATGTTACTACATTACATATATACTTACATCATTTTTTTTTTTTTTCAACGTCACTAATTTTTACTCACTGCAGACTTTATTAGAGCCAACAAACTTAATAAAAATCACTTACTGTACAATGTCTGCTGTCATTAGGTTGCCGACTGCTAGGATCTGGAGATGAAGAATGGCTCATAATCCTCGTGAAGAAAAGGGGTCTGGAACCAAGCGTCTTTTCGTGTGGCTCTCATGGTTTCTGATTCTAAATTGGCTGTCAAAGTGTACCAACATGTCGGAATACATCCTCAGCCTTCTACTATCCAGGTGAGAGGCATGATTTATGATCTACAATAAACTTCCACGAGCGAGGAAGCGAAAAAGCAGTCGATCATGTCAACATTGGCAGACAATCTTGTGATCACGGCACTGCTATAAAAAGTTTGTCTGCGTTAGCACTTATAATAACAACATCACTAATACTTGTTCATATTCAAGTCAGAAAATGTATTGTTGGGGCTTTTTTTATTGGGTTTTATGGGCCGAATAGAAGACCTCCCATTGGCTCCACTGTAAGTGGACTTTTATTTACATGTATTTACAAGTTACAATGCATTAAAAAAAAAAAATATGTATATATATATATATATATATCAGTGACGTGCAGTCACTGGAGGCAGGTGCAGGCATGGAAAGAAAAAAAATGTAAAAAGAAAAAAATTAATTAAATTGTTATATGTATCCAGTGATTATACTATAAAGTTATTTTCCATTTAACTTCACCAGTTTTAGATTATTTTTATTCAAAATCGCTGAATTTTCACATTTGCCGTTCAAATACTGAGAAGAGACGGTGCGGTGATCAGCAGCCAGTTGAGGCACGTCACTCAGCGCCTCAACATGGATTGTGGACTCGGCTAACTGCTGGCCTGCTGTGCAGTGAGACCGTATTGCTATATGAATTATATTATACATTTCCATAGTTTAGTTAGCTGAGGTATATAATGTACAGTGTATTTTGTCAACAGCTGTATGTGTGTAACGTATTTCTTGTGCTGAACAATCACAAAACTGCTACGAAGACGCACTGTGTGAGGCTCGCAGTAATTCCGCCTCCTGGTGCCGGTTAATGCACTCCTGCCGTAGAACGCACCCCCCGACGGGAGTGCCCCACCAACCAAAGCCCACACCCAAACCCCCCACGTGCAAGACTGAACCCACTCAAAAAAGTCACCCAACAAGAAGCCAAAAAGTGCAAAAACAACAATGCTCGCGTTGGATGAGCCGTGAACGACTGCAGGGACACAACATTAGGTACACCTGCAGACTGCAGCACGGATTTCATATTTCATTCATTCACAACTCCTCCAACACGAACATTATTGTTTTTGCACTTTTTGGCTTTTTATTAAATAACTTTTTGAAATAGATTCAATCTTGCACGTGGAAAATTTAAGTGTGGGCTTTAGTTGATACAACACTCCCGTCAGGGGGTGCATTCTACGGCGGGGGTGCATTAATCCAGCACAACCATAACAACGTTTTTTTTATTAAATGTGCTTTGTTGTGTGCTACAGTTTGTATGTGTAAAGTTAAAGTTAAGTTAAAGTAGCAATGATTGTCACACACACACTAGGTGTGGTGAAATTTGTCCTCTGCATTTGACCCATCCCCTTGATCACCCCCTGGGAGGTGAGGGGAGCAGTGGGCAGCAGCGGCGCTGCGCCCGGGAATCATTTTTGGGGAATTAACCCCCAATTCCAAGCCTTGATGCTGAGTGCCAAGCAGGGAATAATGCTGGTATGAGCTTTTAAACATAACCCGTTAACTGCTGCCAATCAAATGGTGAATAAGATACTCTTTAGGGTTCATATGTTTGTAAATCTGACTGTGATGAAGTCAGTGCCTCACCAGCCATCAACCTCACCGCACGTCACTGGTATATATATATGTATATCCATCGTCTTGTCTTTCGTAATGATTGTGAACGATAGTCAAAATTACGAAAAAGTATAGTTGCCCTTTAATACTACCGTATTTTCTGGACGATACAGCGGGGAAAAAAATGCATATTTGTTTATTTATATATATTTATATATATATATATATATATATATATATATATATATATATATATATATATATATATATAGCTGCACCAGACTATATGTTGTGAAATGAGTTCTTTACACAGAAAGATTTTGTTAATGTTTATTTACATATGTTTTTTTGTTCTTGTATGTTACTTAATTGTTACCTGTACGGAAACCGTTAAGGTATGTAAATAAACCTTTACAAAATATTTGTCTTTTCACAATGTATATATCTACAACTGTGTGGCTAATATATCAGATTTGTTTTCTTTCTTTCTCAAATGTAGTGAGTGCGGCTTATAGTCTGGAAAATATGTTAAACAGACAACACGCCTTTTTCCAAGATATTCTACGTTGTTTGTAGCCCGCAGCTTGCTAACGCTAAGAGCCTACTAAACGCTGCGTGTGAAACAGAATAAAACATGCTTAGATTCAAACGTGCCAGTCTAAAACATGTAGCAGGTGATGGCGTTAAAAGTCATGTTTGATGGTCTCACAGCCGTCTCTTTATTAGCTTTGCTTTCACGCTGGAAACATGAAAAAGCTCGCCAAAAGCATGTTTTCTCCCTGAAGCGTTAATGACAAGGATTGTGGCGGTTAATGACGCCGCAGGTTGGCGCCATGTTTTGGAAAGACAACTTGTTAAGTGTGGAAGGTTAATTGTGAATAAATGGTTGATGCTTTGTCTGCAGGCCAACCTGCAGCGTTGTGATTGTGGTTGGTAAGTGGTATTAATGTGTACAACTGCATTTATGTGGCAGGTGAAGAGCCCATCGGAGTGAGACATGACTTGCATTGATCAAACCTTTCATCTCCAGTGGCAATCAGACGTCTTGCATCGACCGCATTGGTGGCTTTGCAGATGGCAGAGTGTGGTTTATTGATTGTTTTGTTGTTGTTCTACCCCTGAAAGACGCATAATTACTATCTCTCCAACACCTTCACTTAGCACACGCACACCAGTCCTCGTCTGAGGCGTTGCCATCGCAAACACGGCGCTGGTCTATTCTGGGATGCGAGGAAAGACGCCACAAAGTTCTGTTTTTTTGGGGCATCTTTAGAAATGCTGTCTCTTTGTGTTTGTGCAACACTTGTTGTGAAACAAACAGAAAAAAAATAATATCTTCAAATATTTCCACATCAATCAGTTGCCTGGTTACCTGTTTTGTTATTTTGACTTGAAAGGTGCGCTTGCTGTACATCCACTAGGCCAGGGGTGCTCACACTTTTTCTGCAGGCGAGCTACTTTTCAATTGATCAAGTCGTGGGGATCTACCTCATTCATATATATCATTTATATTTACTTATTTATGAAATATATGTTTTTGTTAACAAGTTAAAGGTGTTTAATGATAATGCAAGCATGTTTAACACATATAGTTAATATTGTTAATACATTAAAAGTGTTTCATGATAATACAAGTATGTTTAATACATATAGTTAATATTGTTAACAAGTTAAAGGTGTTTAAAGATAATGCAAGCATGTTTAACACATATAGTTAATATTGTTAACAAGTTAAAGGTGGCTAAAAATAATACAAGCATGTTTAACACAAATAGTTAATATTGTTAACAACTTAAAGGTGGTTAAAGATAAAACAAGCATGTTTAACACATATAGTTATTATTGTTAACAAGTTAAAGGTGGTTAAAGATAATACAAGCATGTTTAACACATATAGATTCCTTTCTTTCATGAAGACAAGAATATAAGTTGGTGTATTACCTGATTGTGATGACTTGCATTGATTGGAATCAGACAGTGGTGATGATAACGTCCGCATTTTCGAATGGAGGAGAAAAAAAGTCCTCCTTTCTGTCCAATACCACATGAAAGTGGTTGGTTTTTGGCATCTTATTTGTCCAGCTTCCGTACTCCTTTGTATACACTTTACAAGAAATACATTGTCGGCAAACTCCGTAGCTTGCTAGCTTGTGCACGCCAGCTTTCTGAGACTCTTATTTTGGTAGCGCAGGCAGGATGAAGCAGAGCTTTTATTGTGCAACTGTGCAGTCGGTCTTTGGAGTCTGTTGAAATAAAGTGTTTCTCGCCTTCCAGTCGGTAATTTTAATGAGCTGGCAGCAGCCAGCGTCATCTCAAAAGACCCTCGGGTGCCGTGAATGTCAATCAAGTGACGAAAGTGACGTCATAGTGAAGATTTATGATCGCTCATTTTTAGGACTATTTTTTTAATGCCTAGCTGGTGATCGACTGACACACCCTCCGAGATCGACCGGTAGATCGCGATCGACGTAATGAGCACCCCTGCACTAGGCTAATGATCTTAGCGTTAACACTACGGCACTCATATTATTTCATCTTTCTGGCTAAAAGTTTTGACGGTCTTCTAAAGCAGGGGTCTGCCATGTTCTTCAGGCCAAGGACCTTCACACTGAAGGAGAGGGGGCGTGTCCAAAGTGTGGCCCACATCTCCAGTTTTGCATATTGTCCAATAGGGAACAAACAAACTGTACAAATTTACGAAAAAAAATGGGCAAAAAGATGCAATGTTGATGCTAATAAACGATAACATGCGTTGTAACCTACAACAGTGTTATTCAACCATAGGGCCCAATGTTGGACCGCGAGCGCCACCTTGGGGGGTGGCCCAAAAACCTTTGTTTCTCAGCTGTAATACACTTTTCCACCACGTGTGGCAGTAGTGACAATACCAAACAAACAGAAGAAGTCTGGAGCTAAAGTCATCGAGAAGTTTCTTAAGTGCAAAAATGATGACTAAAGTGGTAAAGCTGTATTTGCATATGCACTGAAATGTTATTGACAGTTTTGTTAAAAACACATTTTAGTTTATTTACAAATTAATTGTACGGAAATAATATCCCTTTGTCCATCCATCCATCCATTTCCTACCACTTGTCCCTCTTTGTATGGACTATATTAGGTTATTACTTATTTTTAGTATTTTATATCTTTGTGATCAACATGTTTATATCATTTGACAAGGTTGTAATCTGTTACATAACATTATTGAGTAAGATTACTAATTCAGGGTTATTATTTCAGTGGAAATATTGGTCAAAAAGGTAAGGGCCTCCAACCCAAACCTAGCACAAAGTTTGGGGTTTTGAAAAATACTTTCAGTATTTATTTTTACAAAACCAAAAAATAAATGGAATAATTTCCCCGTGGGCTTTGACTATACAGAATACAGAACAGTATACCACCACCACTGTTGTTGGTCTGGACCCCAGGATGTAGAGATGGCATGCAAATTGCAGGTTAAATGTATTCATGAAGAAAAATGAAGAGTGTAGCAAGGGAAAGCACTGGAAGCATTGGGGGAAACTGTGCATATTTTGTTACAAGGCAAATCAAAAAGCACAAAAGTCAAGCTTCGATCCAGCCTTGTTCATTCTTTCTCATCTTGTTTTACTTTCCTGGCTTGTTGCAGCCATAGCTTGGACGGTGCTTACCACCACCTATTGTATCAGAGTATGCACCATGCATCTATACTGTACCTACTTTACATTACCAATATTAATAATACATGTAAAATATATGTAATTAACAATTGAAAAACACATTCATGTATGTTTATATACTTTAAAAAACCACCTGGTCCAGGTGGTCCAAGGCTGGCATATAAAGCATCCTGCTTGGCGACCAGCAACAGGTGTGTCCTGATTGGCTATCAGGGACAGGTGAGGAACTAAAACCAAATACCAGAAGCTCATAATTGTCATGACAGGTATTCATATAATAATAGCATGTGGAGCGCTAATAGCTAAATATGCTAACATGAATATGATGATATAATTATGTCTCCAAGTTTTTATTTTAAACCTTGTTTTTTTTATCCGTTGACTTAAATGTCGTCGTTTTAGTCGACGTGCATTTGTTTTGATTAGTTACCGTCTTATTTTCTTCAGGAGTAAATAGGTTGTGTTGCGTTTTGGACCAGTTGTTCCTCCCAGGGAATTCAAGTCACAATTCGCTCCCAAGTTCTTTCCGACACTTAAAGCTGAGTTGAAAAACCACCAGAGACAGAATAGGTATTTTGTTGTATATTCTCAAAGCTTTGCCAATATACATTTTGATTGAGACCAGTCTAACCCTAGAACCTTCTATCGCGCACACCCAAAATGGTCTGTCTTCCCAACGCCAAAAACCCCTCTCTCCTTCCATCTCTGTAGACCAAACAAATGCTAGTCTAAACACATTCCAAAGAACTCAAGGTTTACACACATAGTATACTTGCTGACAGAGCATCAAGAGAATAAACGAGCTGTGTTCAAATATGACTAAGAAATGAAAGAAGTACAACTTAAATTCAGATATATGTAAATATCTGCCTCCGACAATTGGTGACGATCAAAAGGTCAACAAATATTAGTCAGCAAATGTATGGCTGGTCTCTGCACCCTGGGGTCACGTTGCAAGCAACATTAGGTGTGTGCTGTTCTAAAATGTCTTGGCCTCTGACTTGGATCAGTCCGTCGTTGGTCAACTCTCCTACTCGGTCTTTAGTCCTGCAAACTAGTCTACATTGGCCGGCCACGGTCTGGTGGTCTCTGAGAGGCGTTGACATAGGGCTAAATAAATACGGGTGCCAGTAGGACTTGTACAAATGTCCTAACCGTGTCCCAGCAGACTTGCTCCTCTGACGTCTGCCGGTCCCTCGAGTCCAAAACAAGGCAGCGATAAATCTAGGGAGACTTTTAGCTGCCCACCTCATCATTTCCGGACGAGCTTGGACAAACCCTGCAAGCCTTCTCCGTGTTCCTTAACACCTCATTCTTCTCAAGATAGATTTGAGATCATCTCTTTAAACTCTTAACACTGTTTTTTTCTTTTCTTTTATCTCCACCCGCCATCTAAAACCATCCTTGTGATGTGCAATGCAGCCAAATACCTGAATGAGCATGTCAGAAATGCAATCAGGTAAACAAACTCCAACTATCTTCTCTCCTCTTTGATCTCATCCTGGCCATTCCTCCAAATCCATACCTTGCCCTCTATGTCCTCACTTACCACTAACTCCTATCTCCATCTTTTCATTTTGCCAGTGTGCTCACCTTTTTATCCCCTCTCTGGATCCCTGCATCCCTTGAGGAGGGAGATGCTATCCATCACCTCCCACCTTCCCTTCCATCCCGTCCGTCCTCTTGACCTACGTGAAGGACAAAGCGGCTCAAACCGCCATCTTGATGCTTACACCTAATCCCCTCCGTCTTCTATCTGACAATATATATATTTTGATGTTAAAAGAGATGGATTTTTTTGGCATTTTATATGTCAGAATAGTTCCTGTGTTTAATAACATTTCTGTAAATGGAAAGTAGCAATAGCATTGAAGCTATTATCATATATATATAAATATATGATGTATCACACCAAAAGACTTCCAATGTTTGCAAATGAATATATATGATCAAAATAGTATCCATCTCACAAAGATTCAGATCATGAGGAAGACTGTCACGTGATAGGAACCACAGATCCCTTCCCCATCAACAACAATGCTAACTAGAATGTGCAAATCCGGTGGCAAGTGCGTGTGAATGCCCTATGTGCGCAAATGCTTGAATGTCCACCAGGGGGAGTGTGTGAGTGTTGGAACGCTTCCAATCGCTTGAATTTGAATTTTTTTTTAAAAGATAGCCTTTCTCGTCCCAACCAAGAGGAACGTTTTGAAAGTGGAATGGTCCAAAACGGCTGAAAAATGTGGACTGTGAAAACTTTCCAGGAAGAGATGAAAATAGGGCTTTGGAAAACCAGGAATTCTGGGAATTTATGGAACTGTTTTAACTTGTAAAATGTTAGTTTGATTGTCCAAGGTGAGTGGAGTGTGTGGATGGTAGTTTGATTGTCCAAGGGGAGTGGAGTGTGTGGGTGGTAGTTTGATGGTCCAAGGTGAGTGGACTGTGTGGATGGTAGTTTGATTGTCCAAGGTGAGTGGAGTGTGTGGATGGTAGTTTGATTGTCCAAGGTGAGTGGAGTGTGTGGATGGTAGTTTGATTGTCCAAGGGGAGTGGAGTGTGTGGGTGGTAGTTTGATGGTCCAAGGTGAGTGGACTGTGTGGATGGTAGTTTGATTGTCCAAGGTGAGTGGAGTGTGTGGATGGTAGTTTGATTGTCCAAGGTGAGTGGAGTGTGTGGATGGTAGTTTGATTGTCCAAGGGGAGTGGAGTGTGTGGATGGTAGTTTGATTGTCCAAGGTGAGTGGAGTGTGTGGATGGTAGTTTGATTGTCCAAGGTGAGTGGACTGTGTGAATGGTAGTTTGATTGTCCAAAGTGAGTGGGATGTGTGGATGGTAGTTTGATTGTCCAAGGTGAGTGGAGTGTGTGGATGGTAGTTTGATGGTCCAAAGTGAGTGGAGTGTGTGGATGGTAGTTTGATTGTCCAAGGTGAGTGGAGTGTGTGGACGGTAGTTTGATTGTCCAAGGTGAGTGGAGTGTGTGGATGGTAGTTTGATTGTCCAAGGTGAGTGGAGTGTGTGGACGGTAGTTTGATTGTCCAAGGTGAGTGGAGTGTGTGCATGGTAGTTTGATTGTCCAAGGGGAGTGGAGTGTGTGGGTGGTAGTTTGATTGTCCAAGGTGAGTGGACTGTGTGGATGGTAGTTTGATTGTCCAAGGTGAGTGGAGTGTGTGGATGGTAGTTTGATTGTCCAAGGTGAGTGGAGTGTGTGGATGGTAGTTTGATTGTCCAAGGTGAGTGGAGTGTGTGGACGGTAGTTTGATTGTCCAAGGTGAGTGGAGTGTGTGGATGGTAGTTTGATTGTCCAAGGTGAGTGGAGTGTGTGGACGGTAGTTTGATTGTCCAAGGTGAGTGGAGTGTGTGCATGGTAGTTTGATTGTCCAAGGGGAGTGGAGTGTGTGGGTGGTAGTTTGATTGTCCAAGGTGAGTGGACTGTGTGGATGGTAGTTTGATTGTCCAAGGTGAGTGGAGTGTGTGGATGGTAGTTTGATTGTCCAAGGTGAGTGGAGTGTGTGGATAGTAGTTTGATTGTCCAAGGGGAGTGGAGTGTGTGGATGGTAGTTTGATTGTCCAAGGTGAGTGGAGTGTGTGGATGGTAGTTTGATTGTCCAAGGTGAGTGGAATGTGTGGATGGTAGTTTGATTGCCCAAAGTGAGTGGAGTGTGTGGATAGTAGTTTGATTGTCCAAGGTGAGTGGAGTGTGTGGATGGTAGTTTGATTGTCCAAAGTGAGTGGAGTGTGTGGATGGTAGTTTGATTGTCTAAGGTGAGTGGAGTGTGCGGATGGTAGTTTGATTGTCTAAGGTGAGTGGAGTGTGCGGATGGTAGTTTGATTGTCCAAGGTGAGTGGAGTGTGTGGATGGTAGTTTGATTGTCCAAGGTGAGTGGAGTGTGTGGATGGTAGTTTGATTGTCCAGGGTGAGTGGACTGTGTGAATGGTAGTTTGATTGTCCAAAGTGAGTGGGATGTGTGGATGGTAGTTTGATTGTCCAAGGTGAGTGGAGTGTGTGGATGGTAGTTTGATGGTCCAAAGTGAGTGGAGTGTGTGGATGGTAGTTTGATTGTCCAAAGTGAGTGGAGTGTGCGGATGGTAGTTTGATTGTCCAAGGTGAGTGGAGTGTGCGGATGGTAGTTTGATTGTCCAAGGTGAGTGGAGTGTGTGGATGGTAGTTTGATTGTCCAAGGTGAGTGGACTGTGTGAATGGTAGTTTGATTGTCCAAAGTGAGTGGGATGTGTGGATGGTAGTTTGATGGTCCAAAGTGAGTGGAGTGTGTGGATGGTAGTTTGATTGTCCAAAGTGAGTGGAGTGTGTGGATGGTAGTTTGATTGTCCAAGGTGAGTGGAGTGTGTGGATGGTAGTTTGATTGTCCAACAATTAGCAAGGTGTGTGTCCTCTTACAGAAATCATATTAAAACAAAAAATATATTGCCTCCCATTTCTTCCCATTTTCATACATTTTTGAAAAAGCCCCAGGGAGCCTAAAGAGCCACATGTGAGCCTCTAACAGAATCAAACAATGTCAGGAATAAGAAGAAGTTGATGGAGGGTTAGCATGCCATCCACATTTTCTTTTTCTTTTTTTACTAGCACGGAAATGATGGTGGGGGAGGATGCCGGACAGACCTGGCAGGCCCAAACGCATTGTGAGGGTTTGCTGGGAACGTCTGGCAGAGTCTCCTGTCAGAGAAAGTTTCAATTCCCACCTCCGGAAGAACTTTGAACATGTCACGAGGGAGGTGCTGGACATTGAGTCCGAATGGACCATGTTCCGCGCCTCTATTGTCGAGGCGGCTGACTGGAGCTGTGGCCGCAAGGTAGTTGGTGCTTGTCGTGGCGGTAATCCTAGAACCCGTTGGTGGACACCGGCGGTGAGGGATGCCGTCAAGCTGAAGAAGGAGTCCTATCGGGTTCTTTTGGCTCATAGGACTCCTGAGGCAGCGGACAGGTACCGACAGGCCAAGCGGTGTGCGGCTTCAGCGGTCGCAGAGGCAAAAACTCAGACATGGGAGGAGTTCGGGGAAGCCATGGAAAACGACTTTTGGACGGCTTCGAAGCAATTCTGGACCACCATCCGCCGCCTCAGGAAGGGGAAGCAGTGCACTATCAACACCGTGTATGGTGAGGATGGTGTTCTGCTGACCTCGACTGCGGATGTTGTGGATCGGTGGAGGGAATACTTCGAAGACCTCCTCAATCCCACCAACACGTCTTCCTCTGAGGAAGCAGTGCCTGGGGAGTCTGTGGTGGGCTCTCCTATTTCTGGGGATGAGGTTGCTGAGGTAGTTAAAAAGCTCCTCGGTGGCAAGACCCCAGGGGTAGATGAGATCCGCCCGGAGTTCCTTAAGGCTCTGGATGCTGTGGGGCTGTCTTGCTTGACAAGACTCCGCAGCATCGCGTGGACATTGGGGGCGGTACCACTGGATTGGCAGACCGGGGTGGTGGTTCCTCTCTTTAAGAAGGGGAACCGGAGGGTGTGTTCTAACTATCGTGGGATCACACTCCTCAGCCTTCCTGGTAAGGTCTATTCAGGTGTACTGGAGAGGAGGCTACGCCGGATAGTCGAACCTCGGATTCAGGAGGAACAGTGTGGTTTTTCGTCCTGGTCGTGGAACTGTGGACCAGCTCTATACTCTCGGCAGGGTCCTTGAGGGTGCATGGGAGTTTGCCCAACCAGTCTACATGTGTTTTGTGGACATGGAGAAGGCATTCGACCGTGTCCCTCGGGAAGTCCTGTGGGGAGTGCTCAGAGAGTATGGGATATCAGACTGTCTGATTGTGGCAGTCCGCTCCCTGTATGATCAGTGCCAGAGCTTGGTCCGCATTGCCGGCAGTAAGTCGGACACGTTTCCTGTGAGGGTTGGACTCCGCCAAGGCTGCCCTTTGTCACCCATTCTGTTCATAACTTTTATGGACAGAATTTCTAGGCGCAGTCAAGGCGTTGAGGGGATCTGGTTTGGTGGCTGCAGGATTAGGTCTCTGTTTTTTGCAGATGATGTGGTCCTGATGGCTTCATCTGGCCAGGATCTTCAGCTCTCACTGGATCGGTTCGCAGCCGAGTGTGAAGCGACTGGGATGAGAATCAGCACCTCCAAGTTTGAGTCCATGGTTCTCGCCCGGAAAAGGGTGGAGTGCCATCTCCGGGTTGGGGAGGAGATTTTGCCCCAAGTGGAGGAGTTCAAGTACCTCGGAGTCTTGTTCACGAGTGGGGGAAGAGTGGATCGTGAGATCGACAGGCGGATCGGTGCGGCGTCTTCAGTAATGCGGACGCTGTATCGATCCGTTGTGGTGAAGAAGGAGCTGAGCCGGAAGGCAAAGCTCTCAATTTACCGGTCGATCTACGTTCCCATCCTCACCTATGGTCATGAGCTTTGGGTCATGACCGAAAGGACAAGATCACGGGTACAAGCGGCCGAAATGAGTTTCCTCCGCCGGGTGGCGGGGCTCTCCTTTAGAGATAGGGTGAGAAGCTCTGCCATCCGGGAGGAGCTCAAAGTAAAGCCGCTGCTCCTCCACATGGAGAGGAGCCAGATGAGGTGGTTCGGGCATCTGGTCAGGATGCCATCCGAACGCCTCCCTAGGGAGGTGTTTAGGGCACGTCCGACCGGTAGGAGGCCACGGGGAAGACCCAGGACACGTTGGGAAGACTATGTCTCCCGGCTGGCCTGGGAACGCCTCGGGATCCCCCGGGAGGAGCTGGACGAAGTGGCTGGGGAGAGGGAAGTCTGGGCTTCCCTGCTTAGGCTGGCCCTGGAAATGAAAAGACAGCCGGCGATTTTGTAAATATTGAAAAATGAACCGACGGCTTGTGAATCTTTTAAGAGAAGGAGTGCGACGACGTGACCGCGCGAGGCGGCGGGCGCAGGACGCATCAGTAAACAAAATAAATCAACCGCCACCTCCATTACACACGCCGAGCTAGTGGAATAATGTGTGCTTGTAGTGGCAGCTCACATGACTTTCACAAGCAGCTGCCAACCATGTGTGTGTGTGTGTGTATCTGTGTGTGTGTGTGTGTGTGTGTGTGTGTGTGTGTGTGTGTGTGTGTGTGTGTGTGTGTGTGTGTGTGTGTGTGTGTGTGTGTGTGTGTGTGTGCGTGTGTGTGCAGGAGAAAAGAAGTAGCTGGTGACCTCTCACATCAGGAGGTCAACAGCATCTTTCCTTGCAGAGATGAATAATTGAGGCACCTTCATCAATATTTCACTAGTAACCAGCCTTATTTCTGTCCTGCCTGTAAGACTGAATCATTGATGGAAGTCTTCAAAACAACACTTCTGTCCTTGATGGAAGTCTTCAAAACAACACTTCTGTCCTCGCTCAACACTTTCTGTCAGTCTTCAAATCACGTCAGCCGTGATTCAACACTCACAGACTCGCTGCTGATTAAAGGGAAATTGCCGGTGATTTTGCGAGGCGCTCATCAGTTGAGACTTATCTGCGGGACGTGCCGCCATTTCATGCGGAAATGACTTTTTGTGCGCGCGTTAAAAGTGCTTCGCGACGCTTTGACACCGCGTTTGATGCCGCTGCCGCAGGCTGTCAGAGTAAGAGAAGAGATGATCATTATCACACACCATAAAACAACATTTGTTTGGGACTTTAGTTTGATGGTGTTGGAATAATTGTTTGTAAGTTATCACAAAAGAAACGTTGTATTATGAATGCTGTCTTTCGAGGCCTAACAAGAGGAAGAAAGCTCGTGAAACGCCACTGTGATTTCAACACGGACAGATGGCAGGATCTGCTCAACTTCCAGAGGAACTCTCTTTGAAGTGTTAAACGAACTCTCTCTGAAGTATTTCACAAACTCTCTTCCAACTATTTGGTAACCGAGGTCAACGCTATTTACGACCCGCTGCCCTCTTGAAGTCCCTGTGGTCAGGAGACGGGAGGGGTTATCCATTGTCCTCCAACACCTGCCCCAGCTGGATCCAGGAAGAGCCCAAGCCCGAGAAATCCTCTTCTTGGACTTCAATGAGACTGAAAACAATGACTGTTTTACATACTTCCCATTCCTGCTGTGACATGTGTTGGTGCGTGAACATTGAACATCTGAATAAATGAGGAGACGAAAACCTTCTTGGTCAGAGCGTGGTGCAGGACTGTACAGAGAGTGCAGTGGCCATGTCTCTCCTCAATATTGAGTCCAAATTGAATTCTGTCTCTGTTTGATTCCTTGCCTTTTGTCTTGTTTAATAGATGTCCTCAGTGTTTGAACATGACAGATGGTACGCTGACTTCTTCTTCTAACCCTAACCGTAGGGTTAGGTTTAGGGGTAGGGTTAGGGGTAGGGGTAGGGGTAGGGGTAGGGATAGGTTTAGGGTTAGGGTTAGGGTTAGGGGCGATATAGCTTGGTTGGTGGAGCGGCCGTGCCAGCAACTTGAGGGTTCCAGGTTCAATCCCCGCTTCCGCCATCCTAGTCACTGCTGTTGTGTCCTTGGGCAAGACACTTTACCCACCTGCTCCCAGTGCCACCCACACTGCTTTAAATGGAACTTAGATATTTGCTTTTACTATGTAAAGTGCTTTGAGTCACTAGAGAAAGGCGCTATATAAATATAATACACTTCACCTTTTTTTCCTTCCCTAGAGGGGGGGGGGGGGGTTACCCACATATGCGGTCCTCTCCAAGGTTTCTCATAGTCATTCACATCGACATTCAACTGGGGTGAGTTTTTCCTTGCCCTTATGTGGGCTCTGTACCGAGGATGTGGCAGCCCTTTGAGACACTTGTGATTTAGGGCTATATAAATAAACATTGATTGATTGATTGATTGATTCTTAACCTTTTTGACGTCAGGGCCCAACTTTGCCACTACAGGGGGCCCCGGACACACTCACTTACTAAAAGTGAGTCAGTCATCTTGATTTTAAAGCAGCACTGAGTAACTTTTCAATCTTCAGAGGCCTGAGGTTGTCTGTATCGCTTTTACTGGCACTTAGCGACATTAAAGCCTCACAAAAAACTACAAATGTGCTGACTTGCTTTACGACATGAGTCCCGCCCCCTTTCCCCACTCGTTAAAAAGACGGAAGTCGATGTGAAGGCCTGCGTGCCGCCAGAAAACTAAAAGAAGAAGAAGAACGCCGACGTGCAATTACTGCTCTCATGGTCAAAGCTCCAAAACAACCAAAGAAACAAAAAGTTTTGTCTGAAGAGGCAAAAAAAGAAACTCGGATAAAAAGGACAGTCAGGATCAACATTGCCCCAACTTTCACTCTCAGGCGTGAACTCAAAGACGAGGAATTTCAGACCGATGCTGCCTTGGCTCTGTTCCTGCTGGACTAGTAAGTGACTTTCGAGGCTAAAATCATACTTGCTAACCCTCCCGGATTTTCCGGGAGACTCCCGAAATTCAGCGCCTCTCCCGAAAACCTCCCGGGACAAATTTTCTCCTGAAAATCTCCCGAAATTCAGGCGGAGCTGGAGGCCACGCCCCCTCCAGCTCCATGCGGACCTGAGTGACGTGTTGACAGCCTGTTCACACGTCCGCTTTCCCACAACATAAACAGCTAATGATCGAGGGCGAGTTCTTGGTTTCTTATGTGGGTTTATTGTTAGGCAGTTTCATTAACGTCCTCCCAGCGCGGTAACAACACACAACAACAGCAGTCAAGTATTCGTCTACCGTAAAGCAGTTTGTCTGCCGTAAACAGCGATGTTGTGACACTTTTAAACAGGACAATACTGCCATCTACAGTACATGCATATGTGACAATAACATCTACTGTACATGCATATGTGACCCACCCATAATGTGTCACATTTTTGTGTTGATTTATTTATTTTATTTTGTGGTTTGAATTCGTTTTTGGAGCTGTCATTACACATTTATCAGTATTCACATTGGTCAGTAGGGGGCAGTAGGGCGTTTCTTCCCAATTGAATGCTATCACCTGCAGACCGGAAGTGTCTTGTCATTCTGATGAGCGCGACCAGTCTGTGAACAATTGAAACGTCCTGTGTGCTTTTTCCTCCTGTATAACAGGTTAGTTTTGGTGAATCAACTCACTGAATAATATCCATGTGATCTTTATAAGTTTAAGTACACATTCTGATGGTGGAGCCTAACTCTAAAGTGTTTGTGAGTTGTAGTTTGTATTTGTAAATGAATCCAGTGCACAGCTGCAGTAATCAATACAAAATGGTTACTGCATTGCGTACTTGAGTACGCAATGTTTATATAGGAACTTCTGATCCTAATTCAGACTCCCAAATCAGAGCTCCCGTTTTCTTATTGATTTTATAATGTATATTTGTATAATGTGTGTGTTCTGAAATAGTGACAGAGAATAGAACAAGGATGGACAATTCAACCCTTAACTCAACAATGAGTAAATGAGTGTTATGTGTGTGTTTATGTGTAAATAAATGAACACTTTTTTTTTAATTTTAAAAAAATGTTTTTAAATGTTTTTATTTTTTTTTATTTGTAAAATGTTTTAAACTTTTTTTTAATTTGTAAAATTTTTTAAAACAATTTTAAATGTTTTTAATTTTTTTAAACAATTTTAACAATTAACATTTTTTTTAGGGTTAGGGTTAGGGTTAGGGTTAGGGTTAAGATTAGGGTTAGGGTTAGGGTTAGGGTTAAGATTAGGGTTAGGGTTAAGATTAGGGTTAGGGTTAGGGTTAAGATTAGGGTTAGGGTTAGGGTTAAGATTAGGGTTAGGGTTAGGGTTAAGATTAGGGTTAGGGTTAGGGTAAAAAATTTTTTTAAAAAGTTAAAAAAAAATTTAAAAAAGTTAAAAAAGTTAAAAAAAAAGCTAAAAATATTAAAAAAATTAAAAAAATTTTTAAATGTAATAAAATTTTTAAAAAAAATTAAAAAAAAGTTAAAATGTTTCCAAAAATTAAAAAAAATTTAAAAAAATTAAAAAAATTAAAAAAATTAAAAAAATTAAAAAAATTAAAAAAATTAAAAAAATTAAAAAAAAATGTTTTAAGTTAAAACATGATTTTCAAGGTAAAAAAAAATTTTCAAGGTAAAAAAAAATTTTCAAGGTAAAATTTTTTTTTCAAGGTAAAAAATGATTTTCAAGGTACAAAAAAATTTTAGGGTTAGGGTTAAGATTAGGGTTAGGGTTAGGTTAAGATTAGGGTTAGGGTTAAGATTAGGGTTAGGGTTAGGGTAAAAAAAATTTTTTAAAAGTTAAAAAAAATTAAAAAAAAGTTAAAATGTTTCCAAAAATTAAAAAAAATTAAAAAAAATTTAAAAAAATGTTTTAAGTTAAAACATGATTTTCAAGGTAAAAAAAAATTTGCAAGGTAAAAAAAAATTTTCAAGGTAAAATTTTTTTTTCAAGGTAAAAAATGATTTTCAAGGTACAAAAAAATTTTAGGGTTAGGGTTAGGGTTAAGATTAGGGTTAGGGTTAGGGTTAGGGTTAAGATTAGGGTTAGGGTTAGGGTTAGGGTTAAGATTAGGGTTAGGGTTAGGGTAAAAAAATTTTTAAAAAGTTAAAAAAAATTTAAAAAAAAGTTAAAAAAAAAAGTTAAAAATATTAAAAAAATTTAAAAAAAAAATTCAAAAAATTAAAAATGTAATAAAATTTTAAAAAAAAATTAAAAAATTTAAAAAATGTTAAAATGTTTCCAAAAATTAAAAAAAAATTAAAAAATTAAAAAAAAATGTTTTAAGTTAAAACATGATTTTCAAGGTAAAAAATAATTTTCAAGGTAAAACAAAATTTTCAAGGTAAAATTTTTTTTCAAGGTAAAAAATGATTTTCAAGGTACAAAAACATTTTCAAGGTAAAAATTTTTTTTCAAGGTAAAAAATGATTTTCAAGGTACAAAAAAATTTTCAAGGTAAAATTTTTTTATTTTATTTACCGTATGTATATATTTATAAATAAATAATAATTTTATATATATATATATATATATATATGTATATATATATATATTTATATGTAATAAAATATATATATATATATATATAGCTAGAATTCACTGAAAGTCAAGTATTTCTTATATATATATATATATATATATATATATATATATATATATATATATATATATATATATATATCTTAACCACGCCCCCCACCCCCACCTCCCGAAATCGGAGGTCTCAGGGTTGGCAAGTATGCTAAAATCTAATTGCTAATGCTAATGTTAGCTATCAGAAATTTGCGTGGTAGCAAATAATAGCCACTAGCTTGATAATTCCCCTCATACTTCATTCAGAACAAATCTTTCTTTGCTTGGGACTCGCATCCACCCCGATACATTCCTGCTAGTAGCGTCAATTCAAGGTCATTTCTGGATAGGGTCTGCTATTTAACATCAGCATAGCCATGAGAGATGTCATATTTGTGCCAATATTACAGCGCGCTAGTCCTCGTGGGAAATGTGGTCTTCTTCTGACAAAACACTACCGCTTTGGTCCACCGGCGCCGCCAAAATCAACCAAAACTGAAAGTTCTTAAGTGAAGCTTTAACCGTACGCAATAATTGTATCCAACCTACTTGCCGTCAAATGATATGAAAGTATGTCTTAGTCACACAGATTATTCAACACACACTGAAACAATGTTGACAACTTCTTGACGTTGAAACAACATGCTCTTTGACGACCTTCAATCAATGTCGGGTTCTAACCTTGATTTGACATTGAAATGTTATCATTTCCCAAGCAATATTCTACAACACAAACACAACATTGAAACAACATACTTTTTGACGACCTTCAATCAATGTTGGGTTCTAACCTTGATTTGACCGTTGAAATGTAGTCATTTCACAACCAATATTCTGTAACAATACAAAACATGCTTCTTGGTGAAGTGGACTCAATGTTGGCTTCTGACTTTGATTTGACATTGAATTTGGATCATTTCCCAAGCAAGAAGGTGGATCCAACGTTAGACATCAACGTTGTCTTAGTTTACCAACACAACTATTTTGCAACCTTGTTTCAAAGTCAGTTTTAAAGGACATATACGTATAATCAACGCTGTATCAATGTCTGGGAAAGCTCTCTACATTAAGAACCCCATTTTTTATATTTAAGGGACATTTCCACCGGTGTGGGCGTCACGTGTCTTGCCCAAGGACACAACGGCAGTGACTAAGATGGCGGAAGCTAAATTTGAACCGGAAACCTCAAGTGTCTCCAACAAGTACACAAGGTTGGTCTTTTCTTGTACTTTAGCAAAGTCTTTTACTAAAAGTAAACCTGGTAGGCGACTATCAGATAGCAGCTACGCAACAGCTAAGCACACAATAGCACAGAAGCTAGCATGCAAGGGACTAACATTAAGTCAACACAGAAAAATGCTGCATTCGTGCACTATTCTCGCCTGTGGAAATGGTTCCAATGGAAATGGTTCCAATTGAAATGGTTCCAATGGAAATGGTTACAATTGAAATGGTTACAATTTAAATGGTTACAATTTAAATGGTTCCATTGGAAATGGTTCCAATTGAAATGGTTCCAATTGAAATGGTTCCAATGGAAATGGTTCCAATTGAAATGGTTCCAATTGAAATGGTTCCAATTGAAATGGTTCCAATGGAAATGGTTCCAATTGAAATGGTTCCAATTGAAATGGTTCCAATGGAAATGGTTACAATTGAAATGGTTACAATTGAAATGGTTCCAATGGAAATGGTTCCAATGGAAATGGTTCCAATGGAAATGGTTCCAATTGGAATGGTTCCAATGGAAATGGTTCCAATGGAAATGGTTCCAATTGAAATGGTTCCAATGGAAATGGTTACAATTGAAATGGTTACAATTGAAATGGTTCCATTGGAAATGGTTCCAATTGAAATGGTTCCAATTGAAATGGTTCCAATGGAAATGGTTCCAATGGAAATGGTTCCAATGGAAATGGTAACAATTGAAATGGTTCCAATGGAAATGGTTACAATTGAAATGGTTCCTATGGAAATGGTTCCAATGGAAATGGTTCCAATGGAAATGGTTCCAATTGAAATGGTTCCAATGGAAATGGGTCCAATTGAAATGGTTCCAATGGAAATGGTTCCAATTGAAATGGTTCCAATTGAAATGGTTCCAATGGAAATGGTTACAATTGAAATG
This sequence comes from Nerophis lumbriciformis, assembly GCF_033978685.3. Lineage (NCBI taxonomy): Eukaryota > Metazoa > Chordata > Actinopteri > Syngnathiformes > Syngnathidae > Nerophis > Nerophis lumbriciformis. The sequence goes on from NC_084572.2 coordinate 39,757,836, forward strand.
GTTACAATTGAAATGGTTCCAATGGAAATGGTTCCAATTGAAATGGTTCCAATGGAAATGGTTACAATGGAAATGGTTCCAATGGAAATGGTTCCCATGGAGATTTTGGAAGAGTTCTTGCAGTTCTTAAGGTTCTCCATCACAAAGGGGGAAAAAAGTTTTTAAATAACCAAAATAAAAGAAAACGCAGAGAAATGTTGCTTAGTCTCTTAAACCGCTCTCATCCAGTCTCAACACCATGGAGTTAGTCTCTTTAAACTACGTATAACTACCCACAGTAAACTACCCACAGTAAATTACTTATAACTACCTACAGTAAACTACTTAGAACAACCTAAAGTAAACTACTTAGAACTACCCACAGTAAACTACTTAGAACAACCTACAGTAAACTACTTAGAACTACCCACAGTAAACTACTTAGAACTACCTACAGTAAACTACTTAGAACTACCCACAGTAAACTACTTAGAACTACCTACAGCAAACTACTTAGAACTACCTACAGTAAACTACTTAGAACTAGCTACAGTAAACTACTTAGAACTACCCACAGTAAACTACTTAGAACTACCTACAGTAAACTACTTAGAACTACCCACAGTAAACTACTTAGAACTACCCACAGTAAACTACTTAGAACAACCTACAGTAAACTACTTAGAACTACCCACAGTAAACTACTTAGAACTACCTACAGTAAACTACTTAGAACTACCCACAGTAAACTACTTAGAACTACCTACAGCAAACTACTTAGAACTACCTACAGTAAACTACTTAGAACTAGCTACAGTAAACTACTTAGAACTACCCACAGTAAACTACTTAGAACTACCTACAGTAAACTACTTAGAACTACCCACAGTAAACTACTTAGAACTAGCTACAGTATGTACGTTAGCAATACGGTTGATGAATGGTGACACGCTACATTAGATGTGTTGTATGTCCACAAGATGGCGTCACAAGTTCATCGCGGGAAATACTTTTTACTCATGGAAGCAACACCACGCTAAAATGAAGTTGACATCACAGAGAGGGAGCCAACATCACATCTCTTGCACACCACTACCACCAGGGAATAATGAACAACTAATCAACATCACATCTCTAGCACACCACTACCACCAGGGAATAATGAACAACTAATCAACATCACATCTCTTGCACACCACTACCACCAGGGAATAATGAACAACTAATCAACGTCACATCTTTTGCACACCACTACCACCAGGGAATAATGAACAACTAATCAACATCACATCTCTTGCACACCACTACCACCAGGGAATAATGAACAACTAATCAACATCACATCTCTTGCACACCACTACCACCAGGGAATAATGAACAACTAATCAACGTCACATCTCTTGCACACCACTACCACCAGGGAATAATGAACAACTAATCAACGTCACATCTTTTGCACACCACTACCACCAGGGAATAATGAACAACTAATCAACATCACATCTCTTGCACACCACTACCACCAGGGAATAATGAACAACTAATCAACATCACATCTCTTGCACACCACTACCACCAGGGAATAATGAACAACTAATCAACATCACATCTCTTGCACACCACTACCACCAGGGAATAATGAACAACTAATCAACGTCACATCTTTTGCACACCACTACCACCAGGGAATAATGAACAACTAATCAACATCACATCTCTTGCATACCACTACCACCAGGGAATAATGAACAACTAATCAACATCACATCTCTTGCACACCACTACCACCAGGGAATAATGAACAACTAATCAACGTCACATCTTTTGCACACCACTACCACCAGGGAATAATGAACAACTAATCAACATCACATCTCTTGCACACCACTACCACCAGGGCATAGTGAACAACTAATCAATGATTGTAGTGACAAGCTTGCAATCCTACACTTTGTGCAGAAGAAGAATCGATGAAGCACTTCCAGTCTCCTAATTAACCAGAAGGAACACAATTCAGTGGAAAGATTCCACACTGCTAGGCCAACAAACTGAAATCGTGGTCTGACACGTCGCTTGGCAACAGGCACCGCCTTTTAAAGGCACACACACACACACACACACACACACACACACACACACTCCGCTCTCATGAAACATCTCTCAAATGCATACGCCAAATATTTGAAGTTTTTATTTTTTTAAATAACGTATTTCTTTCCCGAGCAATAAATCACATTTATCCAAGAGTAATTATGTTATTCATTCAATGACTTTTTAAAAGTAAATTTCTGAACACTGCGTACGACACGTGAGCAGTTATCCCGCATGGACTGGATGTTGACAAAATAACATTTGTCAGCTTGAAAAATCCGACATATGTTTTACATTGTATATATGATATAAACATATAATATAATATATCAGTATATATCATATACTGTACATATATTATGTAAATATTACGTGTATATGTTATTATTTTATATTGCTTTTAGTCTATTTTATACCTGCAGTGTCCTTTGCATTTTTTCCATCCTTTGTAACTGAGCTACTGTGTGGAACAATTTCCCTTGTGGCTCATTAAAGTTAGTCTAATATCAATCTCATTTCTTTAGCAGTTTTATTGAAAGGACACAAACTTGTTGGACTTGTCGCATGTGAGTCGCTTTTCAACTTATTTGTGGTGTTTTTGTTGTTGCCAAGTGCCACTCACGACTATTGTTATTCCTTCAAAATAAGATGACACATCAAACAAACTTGAATGGTCAATAGGATGTGAACAAAAGGGTTTTCAAGAGAAGAGCGTAAAAGAAAAGCTTGGTGTTTAGCGCTCACTGGCCAGTGTGTGACAAGTCAAATGTGGCCAGCTGTCACCAAACTAATGACTTTTATTTCCAGCTGAGAGGAGGCAAGAAGAAAAGGAGCCACTTAGTGTTTGGCATGTAAATTGTGATGCAGGAGATGGCAGATGAAAGGAAAACAAAGAAGGATCCAAAGTGGCAGAAAAGCTTTTGAGGTTAGAAATGTTGTGATTGTCCTCGTAATGTTTCCTTTTCTTTTCTTTACCAGTCATCACTTAAACCTGCTCCTTGTCCCGTGTGGACACACTGAAGTATATTTCACGGTCATTATTCAGGAAACAATCTTCATACTTCATCCCCTTTTCAATCTGCTCAGCTTTTTCCCAAGCAGATATCTTCATGTGTGCTAGAATTTTACCCACAGTGCATTGCGCTAGTCCGCCTTGGTTGTCAGTTTTTATTTGCCATCCTCTTGGCTCCCACATGCACCTCTAATACAACATACTTGTACTTGCTATGGAAGCACTAAAACAACAACAAAGATGGCGGGCAGAAGACGCTGTGGAAGTGGAATCATGTCAATTAGAGCCGCTGAAAAAAGGCTCTGGAAAACATCATCCATGCAAAATGGAGCTGATACGTGTTAGGTAGACCACATGGAAGTCTTTTAATTGTACAAAAAAATCATGATATGACTCATTTAGGTCATTGTGTGTGTGTATATATATATATATATATATATATATATATATATATATATATATATACATATATATATATATATATTAGAGATGCGCGGATAGGCAATTATTTCATCCGCAACCGCATCAGAAAGTCGTCAACCATCCGCCATCCACCCGATCTAACATTTAATCAGAACCGCATCCGCCCGCACCCGCCCGTTGTTATATATCTAATATAGACGATGCAAGGCATTAGTGAGGTTATAAGGCTTTTGCCTGTTAAAGAAAGGAGACTGATCCAATGCAGCACAGACATTCGCGTGCCACGCTGTCACGACCCAGACGCACACCGGTGCGCAATCATACGGGAGCCGCGCTGAGCGCACCTCTAAGCGCGTCTCGCTGCCGGCGACGGCCGGGTATGGGCCCGACGCTCCAGCGCCATCCATTTTCAGGGCTAGTTGATTCGGCAGGTGGGTTGTTACACACTCCTTAGCGGGTTCCGACTTCCATGGCCACCGTCCTGCTGTCTATATCAACCAGGGTGAGCCCCACCCCTTTCGTGAGTGCACTGCGCGCGGAGTGACCCCTGTTACGCGCCCCCGGCAACAGGGGTGGCAGGCAGGTAAGCTGCGCGGGCGGAGCGCGCGGAGTGACCCCTGTTACGAGCCCCCGGCCACGGGGGTGGCGGGCAGGTAAGCTGCTTACCTGCTGCGCGTGACGCCGGCCGCGGCGAAGGCGGACGAGGCGGGGTGTCGGTGCGGTGGGCGCGGTGGTGACCCTGGATGTGCGTCGGGCCCTTCTCGCGGATCGCCTCAGCTACGGCTCCCGGTGGGGCCCTCTCGGGGGAAGGGGCCTCGGTCCCGGACCCCGGCGAGGCGTCCCTTCTCCGCTCCGTAAAAGTGTCCATCTCTTTTTTTCTTCTTCTTCTGTTGTGGCATATGCTGCAGGTGCCTGCTCGTTTTTCGTATGTGGGTAACAACATTTAACTATGTATATATATTTACCAATTGGTTTAACTGCCACCCGCCTGAATCTATTTAAAATCTAATTTTTTTTTATTTCAACCGCCCGACCCGACCAGCGGATAAAATCTAATTTTTTTTAATTTCATCCGCCCGATCCGCGGATAATCTGCGGACTCCGCGGTTGTGCCCGCAAACCGCGCATCTCTAATAGATATATATATGTATATATACACACATATATATATATATATATATATATATATATATATATATATATACACATATATATATATATATATATATATATATATATACATATACACACACACATATGTATACACACATATATGTGTGTGTATATACGTGTATATTGTCGGAGGCAGATATTTACATATATCCGAATTTAAGTTGTACTTCTTTTATTTCTTAGTCATATTTGAAAACAGCTCGTGTTTTCCATTTCTTCTCTTGATGCTCTGTCAGCAAGTATACTGTGTGTGTTAACCTTGAGTTCTTTGGAATGTATTATGACTAGGGAGACGTTGTGCTTGTATCATGGCTAGGGAGGGGGAAGGAGAGAGGGGTTTTTGGCGTTGGGAAGACAGACCATTTTTGGGAGGCGCAATAGAATGTTCTAGGGTTAGACTGGTCTCAAAATGTATATTGGCAAAGCTTTGAAAATATACAACAAAATACCTATTCTGTCTCTGGTGGTTTTTCAACTCAGCTTTAAGTGTCGTAAAGAGCTTGGGAGCGAATTGTGACTTGAATTCCCTGGGAGGAACAACTGGTCCAAAACGCAACAATATGTATATATGTTATATACACTTGTAGGGATGAAATAGCCTCTGTGTTTTTATCCTGACCTAGCGTATATTCCACATTGAGCACTGTATAATGGATAAACCACAGAAACCTCAACTATATAAATGTGTGTATATATGTATGTACATATATATATATGTACCTATGTCTATGTAATATATATACATTTTTTTGGGTTACTTGTTTGGGGGTAAAATAACATATGACATGGGTTGAATTGTATTTTTGGACTGTCTTCCGCTTATCCGAGGTGGGGTCGCGGGGGCAGCAGCCTAAGCAGGGAAGCCCAGACTTCCCTCTCCCCAGCCACTTGGTCCAGCTCCTCCCGGGGGATCCCGAGGCGTTCCCAGGCCAGCCGGGAGACATAGTCTTCCCAACGTGTCCTGGGTCTTCCCCGTGGCCTCCTACCGGTCGGACGTGCCCTAAACACCTCCCTAGGGAGGCGTTCGGGTGGCATCCTGACCAGATGCCCGAACCACCTCATCTGGCTCCTCTCCATGTGGAGGAGCAGCGGCTTTACTTTGAGCTCCCCCCGGATGACAGAGCTTCTCACCCTATCTCTAAGGGAGAGACCCGCCACCCGGCGGAGGAAACTCAGATGTTTAAAAGTTAAAAAGTAGCAACTTGTAGTTGGTAAAATACGGTACTGAACGTGTTCTACTGGGTCTAACAGTTCCTTGGTTTGAGCAGTGCTGCCACCTAGCTGCAGGGCGTGTGCATGGACCAAGCAAGAAGAAAGATACACATAATCCCTCCTTGCCTCTCAGGTTGTCATCGTCTTTGTTGCTACATCATCTCCACACATGGGAGAGAAAGTAGTACGCCCAAAATGTCCTGTCACTCTCCCGGGCGTGTCACTCTCCCAGGCGTGTCACTCTCCCGGGCGTATCACTCTCCCTGGCGTGTCACTCTCCCTGGCGTGTTACTCTCCCAGGTGTGTCACTCTCCCGGGCGTGTCACTCTCCCTGGCGTGTCATTCACCCAGGCGTGTCACTCTCCCTGGTGTGTCACTCTCCCTGGTGTGTCACTCTCCCTGGTGTGTCACTCACCCAGGCGTGTCACTCTCCCTGGCATGTCACTCACCCAGGCGTGTCACTCTCCCTGGCGTGTCACTCACCCAGGCGTGTCACTCTCCCTGGTGTGTCACTCTCCCTGGTGTGTTACTCTCCCGGGCGTGTCACTCTCCCTGGTGTGTCACTCTCCCTGGCGTGTCACTCTCCCGGGCGTGTCACTCTCCCTGGCGTGTCACTCACCCAGGCGTGTCACTCTCCCTGGCGTGTCACTCACCCAGGCGTGTCACTCTCCCTGGCATGTCACTCACCCAGGCGTGTCACTCTCCCTGGCATGTCACTCACCCAGGCGTGTCACTCTCCCTGGCATGTCACTCACCCAGGCGTGTCACTCTCCCTGGCGTGTCACTCTCCCTGGTGTGTCACTCTCCCTGGCGTGTCACTCTCCCTGGTGTGTCACTCTCCCTGGCATGTCACTCACCCAGGCGTGTCACTCTCCCTGGCGTGTCACTCTCCCTGGTGTGTCACTCACCCAGGCGTGTCACTCTCCCTGGCGTGTCACTCACCCAGGCGTGTCACTCTCCCTGGCATGTCACTCACCCAGGCGTGTCACTCTCCCTGGCGTGTCACTCTCCCTGGTGTGTCACTCTCCCTGGCGTGTCACTCTCCCTGGTGTGTCACTCTCCCTGGCATGTCACTCACCCAGGCGTGTCACTCTCCCTGGCGTGTCACTCTCCCTGGCGTGTCACTCACCCAGGCGTGTCACTCCCTGGTGTGTCACTCTCCCTGGCGTGTCACTCACCCAGGCGTGTCACTCTCCCTGGCATGTCACTCACCCAGGCGTGTCACTCTCCCTGGCGTGTCACTCTCCCTGGTGTGTCACTCTCCCTGGCGTGTCACTCTCCCTGGTGTGTCACTCTCCCTGGCATGTCACTCACCCAGGCGTGTCACTCTCCCTGGCGTGTCACTCTCCCTGGCGTGTCACTCACCCAGGCGTGTCACTCTCCCTGGCGTGTCACTCTCCCTGGCGTGTCACTCACCCAGGCGTGTCACTCTCCCTGGCATGTCACTCTCCCTGGCGTGTCACTCTCCCTGGCGTGTCACTCTCCCTGGCGTGTTACTCTCCCAGGTGTGTCACTCTCCCGGGCGTGTCACTCTCCCTGGCGTGTCATTCACCCAGGCGTGTCACTCTCCCTGGTGTGTCACTCTCCCTGGTGTGTCACTCTCCCTGGTGTGTCACTCACCCAGGCGTGTCACTCTCCCTGGCATGTCACTCACCCAGGCGTGTCACTCTCCCTGGCGTGTCACTCACCCAGGCGTGTCACTCTCCCTGGTGTGTCACTCTCCCTGGTGTGTTACTCTCCCGGGCGTGTCACTCTCCCTGGTGTGTCACTCTCCCTGGCGTGTCACTCTCCCGGGCGTGTCACTCTCCCTGGCGTGTCACTCACCCAGGCGTGTCACTCTCCCTGGCGTGTCACTCACCCAGGCGTGTCACTCTCCCTGGCATGTCACTCACCCAGGCGTGTCACTCTCCCTGGCATGTCACTCACCCAGGCGTGTCACTCTCCCTGGCATGTCACTCACCCAGGCGTGTCACTCTCCCTGGCATGTCACTCTCCCTGGTGTGTCACTCTCCCTGGCGTGTCACTCTCCCTGGTGTGTCACTCTCCCTGGCATGTCACTCACCCAGGCGTGTCACTCTCCCTGGTGTGTCACTCTCCCTGGCGTGTCACTCACCCAGGCGTGTCACTCTCCCTGGCGTGTCACTCTCCCTGGCGTGTCACTCACCCAGGCGTGTCACTCTCCCTGGCATGTCACTCACCCAGGCGTGTCACTCTCCCTGGCGTGTCACTCTCCCTGGTGTGTCACTCTGCCTGGTGTGTCACTCTCCCTAGTGTGTCACTCTCCCTGGCATGTCACTCACCCAGGCGTGTCACTCTCCCTGGCGTGTCACTCTCCCTGGCGTGTCACTCACCCAGGCATGTCACTCTCCCTGGCATGTCACTCACCCAGGCGTGTCACTCTCCCTGGCGTGTCACTCACCCAGGCGTGTCACTCTCCCTGGCGTGTCACTCTCCCTGGCGTGTCACTCTCCCTGGCGTGTCACTCACCCAGGCATGTCACTCTCCCTGGCGTGTCACTCACCCAGGCGTGTCACTCTCCCTGGCGTGTCACTCTCCCTGGCGTGTCACTCTCCCTGGTGTGTCACTCTCCCTGGCGTGTCACTCTCCCTGGCGTGTCACTCACCCAGGCGTGTCACTCTCCCTGGCATGTCACTCACCCAGGCGTGTCACTCTCCCTGGCGTGTCACTCACCCAGGCGTGTCACTCTCCCTGGCATGTCACTCACCCAGGCGTGTCACTCTCCCTGGCGTGTCACTCACCCAGGCGTGTCACTCTCCCTGGCGTGTCACTCTCTCGGGCGTGTCACTCTCCCTGGTGTGTCACTCACCCAGGCGTGTCACTCTCCCGGGCGTGTCACTCTCCCTGGCGCTCCAATGCTGCGTGTCGGTCCTACGAGTGCTGCCAATTGTCAAGTGTGTGTGTTGAAATGGCGGATGGCGAGAGAGTGAAAGTCATCCATCCATCCATCAAGCGCCTGAGCGTGATGGAGTGTTTGCTGCCGAGAGTGTTTGCCTCAGCTGTGAGCAGCACAAGCTACGTAGATAACCACCTTTCATATCTGACAAGCACTTTTACACCACTTTCTGAAGGCAGATGTCTTCATGCAGGCAACACGTGCAGACGCCTATAATGTATACACTAGACCAACCTTTTTCATAAAAACACACCCCCAGCAGAAAAGGTTAAAAAATGAACTCCACCAGGTTGTCGTGACTTATTTTGAGTTTGTTGTCGTTTGTTTGTAGCGCTTTAGTTCCTGTCTGGCGCTGTTATTTTGGTGACCGTTCCTGTTTTGTTGGTGTTCTCCTGTAGCAGCTTCACGCCTTCCTTTGAGTGCTATTGCCCGCACCGCCTTTGTTTTGGCAATCAAGACTATTGAAGTTGTGCGTACACCATCCTTCTTTGTTGATTGTCATGTCATGTACGGGATGTGCTTTGTGGACGCCGTCTTTGCTCCACACGCTGTAAGTTTTTGCTGTCATCCAGCATTCTGTTTTTGTTGACTTTGTAGCCAGTTCAGTTTTTCTTTTGTTTTACATAACCATCCCTATGCTTCAGTGCCTTTTCCTAGCGGGACTTGCCTTTTGTTAAATTTTTGGTTTAAGCGTTACATACCTTTTTACCTGCACGCTGTCTCCCGCCCGCTGTGCTCTGCATATTGGGATCACGACAAACCATCCTCGACGCGTTCCGACTTCTACAAAGCAATGAACTACCTGCTGCCACCTACTGGTATGGAGTATTACTTAGTTACCATGCCAAGCTCTACACGAGACAACGGCACATTATTATGATTATTGATTTGCAAAAAATATTTTTGGAACCAATTAGGTGAAGTTGCATAATTTCCCTCGGCACACCAGACGATATCTCACGGCACGCTAGTGTGCCGCGGCACAGTGGTTGAAAATCACTGCACTAGACCACAACAATAACCTTATCAATATTTCATCTGTAACACAACCATTTCAAAATGGCTTCTATTTTATTATTTTCTCAAATT
>NC_084572.2:39775228-39797728 GCF_033978685.3 Nerophis lumbriciformis
CTGTTACAAGCGGCCCTCAGAGGCCAGCCATAACTGTGATTTCTGCAAAGAGAACATTTTTATTTACCATTATTATTTGTCTTTATTTACGACACATGTATTCAACATTAATATTTGTCTTTATTTACGACACAGAAAGTGAAATGGAGGTGAAAGCTGTTCTCTACAAAGTGAAAAGTAGCATGAAATGCAGAAGAGATTCATCTTCAACCTAAAGAAAAGAAAGGTTATGTGACAGACATTGGACTATTACAACAATAACACTAGACTAATAAGCAGATCAAACAGTAAATATTACAATGTTGTGTCCCTGCACGCCTGCTCATAGCTCATGTGACCATTCAAGTATCAGGTGGGGTCCTTGCAGCTCACAGGGCCAAAGGCTCTTCAGTAATGTACAGTACAAGACTTTCTTTGATACAAATATATTCAAGGCTGTTTTGCAGCATTTAGTACACAAAAATAATATACACAAAGTGAGCACACACCCTCTATATATATATACATATATATATACATATATACATATATATATACATACATACATATATATATATATATATATATATATATATATATATATATATATATATATACATATATATATATACATATATATACATATATATATATATATATATACATATATATGTATATACATATATACATATATATATACATATATATATATATATATATATATATATATATATATATATATATATATATACACATATACATATATATATATATATATATACACATATACATATATATACATATATATATATACACATATATATATATATATATATATATATATATATATATATATATATATGTCTTAATAAGGTTATCCAAAAAATAGTGCTCGATACCGTAGTAGAGCGCAATATATGTATGTGTGGGAAAAAAATCACAAGACTATTTCATCTCTACAGGCCTGTTTCATGAGGGGCGTACCCTCAATCATCAGGAGATTTATATATATATATATATATATATATACACACATTGGGTGTGTTTCGTGCAGCTGGACTGGAGGTGACAGAAAATAGAAGAAAAAACATGTATGTGTGTGTATATATATATGTATATGTATATGTATATGTATATATATATATATATATATACATAGAGATGTTTGATAAGAAATTATCGAGTTGGAGCCTATTATCGAATCCTCTTATCGAACCGATTCCTTATCGATTCTCTTATCGAATCCAGATAGGTTGTTGTATATGGAAAAAAAACACCATATTTGGTTTAACAAAAGCTCACTTTTATTTTATAAGAAAAAATAAAATAAAATAAAATAAATAAATATTGACTGTTACCCCCCTAAAAAAAAAAAAAAAAAAATATTGACGGTTGTTACCGAAAGTATATTAAGTGGGATTTTTCAGAAAAACAAATATATACAGTAACACAAAAACAACCTGTCTCTGATCCCTATAGGTGTATAAATAATAATATAGTGTTAAATAAAATCAGTCCCATAGGCACAAAACTGAAAATAATACAGCTCTCCAGAAAGTGCACTTCTGCTGCTATTGGAACTTACTAACTACACACACTATGACACTAAGAACACCACAGTCATCAATCAACAATTCTTCCCCTTACATGAGAGCCAAGCCTGGCAATAATTGCATATTGCCTGTTCTGCCCTCACTATACGTGTTGAGCTTATACAGCTAACAAACAATCCAAAGCAGATTCATCCATTTAGGCTCTTTATTGTTGTTGATCTTGCTTTGTCTTTTCCTAGATTTACTTTTGTCTTGCACTGGACTCTTATTTATTTTTTTTAACTGAAATACACACAATGACAAATGTATAAGCTATTTGATTCAATTAACATACTGAAATGTAATACACAATATGTAAATATTATCTTCACACAAATATACAGTACTATCATCAAACAAATACTTCTGAGTGTTGAAACTACTTCAATGGTGGAAATATACGACTGGCAGCCATTTTAAGTCCTCAAAACATCCATTGAAACAGTGCACAATAATCGTTTTTCAATAAACATCTTACTATCAAACTTAAACACTTTCCACCTTAATATTGAGTTACATAAACAAGTTAAACAGTTTACTTACAGACTTATCTTTTCCAAGGCTTGTAAGAGCTAACACAACTTGTCTACTTCTCAATTGTCTCAACCCGGAAGTGCCCAAACGAATGACGCGTAGTATTTTCATATCGCCACAAGGTGTCAGTAAGAGTCTACAATCAAATGGGCATAACATTGCCGTCCCACAGGGCATTTCCTGTACGTGGGAAGGGATTCGTTCCCAGGGATTTGAATAAAGAACCAACTCTTTTTCTTTACTATAGTGGCCTCGATAACGGGAACCGGTTCTCAAAAAGGGAAACAAGTCCATGGAATCGGTTCTTTTCTTATCAAACAACCGGGAGAACCGATTTCAAACATCATCCCTAAATATACACATATATAAGCGGTAGAAAATACATGGATGAATATACATATACATATGTATACATATATATATATATATATAAATTGTATACATATACAGTATATGCCGTCATGTTCTCTTCTGTTTCTTCTTCTTTCTGTCACCTCATGTTCCGCTCAAACACCAAATATGCCCAAACATTTAATAAAGTCAAATACAAATAAGGCAAACAGAGAAGTATCTTTTCTAAAGTACATGTAGAGCAGATCTACATCTACTATATGGTGTGTAAAGTACATGTAGAGCAGATATAGATCATCTAGATGGTGTGTAAAGTACTTGGTGTTGCTGTTTGATGGTCAGCTGAGTTCAGAGAGAAGAATTGAGTGAAATGGAAAGTAGATCAGACATGTACTTAATGAAGAGGCCATAAGAGGGATGGTACATTATCCAACACTGTGTGCCCACAAGTTCATTCAATAAATTAGAATCATGTCCATCATTAAAAGGTGTGTGTACAGTAATAAATTAGAATCATGTCCATCATTAAAAGGTGTGTGTACAGTAATAAATTAGAATCATGTCCATCATTAAAAGGTGTGTAGAGTAATAAATAGGTTCAGTTACACTTTGGGAAGACAAGAAAAAGGATGAAGAGTTAAAATATTGCCAAAGGTTGGCGTGTCTTCATCGTCATTCCACCACTAGGAGGTCAGGAAGACGTGCTTCATCCTCACTGTTTCAACACACACACACACACGCACACACACACACACTTGGTGACCTGATCAAGTGCCTCCTGGTCGGCCCCGCCTGGTGAGAACATCAATTGACCTTCTTGTGGTCCTCCAAGGAGCCGTTGGCCATGCAGTGGCAGTGCCCGTTGGCAGAGTTGCCCTCCGGCCTGCAGAGTTGCTGGGCCTGGCGCCGGCCCCCCCACGCCGCCCGCAGTAAGGGTCCTAAACGCCTCAAGGTGAAGTTGGCGAAGGCCAGGACGGCCCCCACCACCAAGAGGACGTCCAGCAGGAAGTACTGGTAGAGGGAGATGTCGTAGACGGCGGCACGCAGGTGTTGGGTGCCGTTGTGGCGCAGGATGTAGTTGATCCAGTAGACCACTCTGGACACGGGCGGGTCCGGCTGGTCCTTGTGGATGTTGGACAGAACCACGGCTCGCTGGCGGTACCTGCAGGGGCCACACATGTTAGACAGTCAGCAAGGAGGCCCCTCATTTGGAGCCCATGTTCCTTTGCAGGAAAAGACCAATAATATACGTCAGTAAACATCTGGACAAATGATTTAAAGAGGAATAATACACATCAGTAAACATCTGGAAAAGTTATTTAAACACTAATAATATATGTCAGTAAACATCTGGAAAAGTTATTTAAAGAGGAATAATATATGTCAGTAAACATCTGGAAAAGTTATTTAAAGAGGAATAATATATGTCAGTAAACATCTGGAAAAGTTATTTAAAGAGGAATAATATACGTCAGTAAACATCTGGAAAAGTTATTTAAACACTAATAATATATGTCAGTAAACATCTGGACAAGTTATTTAAACACTAATAATATACGTCAGTAAACATCTGGAAAAGTTATTTAAACACTAATAATATAAGTCAGTAAACATCTGGAAAAGTTATTTAAAGAGGAATAATATAAGTCAGTAAACATCTGGAAAAGTTATTTAAAGAGGAATAATATATGTCAGTAAACATCTGGAAAAGTTATTTAAACACTAATAATATATGTCAGTAAACATCTGGTAAAGTTATTTAAACACTAATAATATATGTCAGTAAACATCTGGTAAAGTTATTTAAACACTAATAATATATGTCAGTAAACATCTGGTAAAGTTATTTAAGCACTAAAAATATATGTCAGTAAACATCTGGAAAAGTTATTTAAACACTAATAATATATGTCAGTAAACATCTGGAAAAGTTATTCAAACAGGAATAATATATGTCAGTAAACATCTGGAAAAGTTATTTAAACACTAATAATATATGTCAGTAAACATCTGGAAAAGTTATTTAAACAGGAATAATATATGTCAGTAAACATCTGGAAAAGTTATTTAAACACTAATAATATATGTCAGTAAACATCTGGAAAAGTTATTTAAACACTAATAATATATGTCAGTAAACATCTGGTAAAGTTATTTAAACACTAATAATATATGTCAGCAAACATCTGGAAAAGTTATTTAAACACTAATAACATACGTCAGTAAACATCTGGTAAAGTTATTTAAAGAGGAATAATATACGTCAGTAAACATCTGGTAAAGTTATTTAAACACTAATAATATACGTCAGTAAACATCTGGTAAAGTTATTTAAACACTAATAATATACGTCAGTAAACATCTGGAAAAGTTATTTAAACAGGAATAATATATGTCAGTAAACATCTGGTAAAGATATTTAAAGAGGAATAATATACGTCAGTAAACATCTGGAAAAATTATTTAAACACTAATAATATACGTCAGTAAACATCTGGAAAAGTTATTTAAACAGGAATAATATATGTCAGTAAACATCTGGAAAAGTTATTTAAACAGGAATAATATATGTCAGTAAACATCTGGAAAAGTTATTTAAACACTAATAATATACGTCAGTAAACATCTGGTAAAGTTATTTAAACACTAATAATATATGTCAGTAAACATCTGGACAAATTATCTAAACACTAATAATATACGTCAGTAAACATCTGGACAAGTTATTTAAAATAATAATATACGTCAGTAAACATCTGGAAAAGTTATTTAAACACTAATAACATACGTCAGTAAACATCTGGAAAAGTTGTTTAGAGAGGAATAATATAAGTCAGTAAACATCTGGAAAATGTATTTGAAGAGGAATAATATAAGTCAGTAAACATCTGGACAATTTATTTAAACAGGAATAATATACGTCAGTAAACATCTGGAAAAGTTGTTTAAAGAGGAATAATATACGTCAGTAAACATCTGGAAAAGTTGTTTAAAGAGGAATAATATACGTCAGTAAACATCTGGACAAATGATTTAAAGAGGAATAATACACATCAGTAAACATCTGGAAAAGTTATTTAAACACTAATAATATAAGTCAGTAAACATCTGGAAAAGTTATTTAAAGAGGAATAATATATGTCAGTAAACATCTGGAAAAGTTATTTAAAGAGGAATAATATACGTCAGTAAACATCTGGTAAAGTTATTTAAACACTAATAATATATGTCAGTAAACATCTGGTAAAGTTATTTAAACACTAATAATATATGTCAGTAAACATCTGGAAAAGTTATTCAAACAGGAATAATATATGTCAGTAAACATCTGGAAAAGTTATTTAAACACTAATAATATATGTCAGTAAACATCTGGTAAAGTTATTTAAACACTAATAATATATGTCAGTAAACATCTGGAAAAGTTATTCAAACAGGAATAATATACGTCAGTAAACATCTGGAAAAGTTATTTAAACACTAATAATATACGTCAGTAAACATCTGGAAAAGTTATTTAAACACTAATAATATATGTCAGTAAACATCTGGAAAAGTTATTTAAACACTAATAATATATGTCAGTAAACATCTGGTAAAGTTATTTAAACACTAATAATATACGTCAGTAAACATCTGGTAAAGTTATTTAAACAGGAATAATATATGTCAGTAAACATCTGGAAAAGTTATTTAAACACTAATAATATATGTCAGTAAACATCTGGAAAAGTTATTTAAACACTAATAATATATGTCAGTAAACATCTGGTAAAGTTATTTAAACACTAATAATATATGTCAGCAAACATCTGGAAAAGTTATTTAAACACTAATAACATACGTCAGTAAACATCTGGTAAAGTTATTTAAAGAGGAATAATATACGTCAGTAAACATCTGGTAAAGTTATTTAAACACTAATAATATACGTCAGTAAACATCTGGTAAAGTTATTTAAACACTAATAATATACGTCAGTAAACATCTGGAAAAGTTATTTAAACAGGAATAATATATGTCAGTAAACATCTGGTAAAGATATTTAAAGAGGAATAATATACGTCAGTAAACATCTGGAAAAATTATTTAAACACTAATAATATACGTCAGTAAACATCTGGAAAAGTTATTTAAACAGGAATAATATATGTCAGTAAACATCTGGAAAAGTTATTTAAACAGGAATAATATATGTCAGTAAACATCTGGAAAAGTTATTTAAACACTAATAATATATGTCAGTAAACATCTGGAAAAGTTATTTAAACACTAATAATATATGTCAGTAAACATCTGGACAAGTTATCTAAACACTAATAATATACGTCAGTAAACATCTGGAAAAGTTATTTAAACACTAATAATATATGTCAGTAAACATCTGGAAAAGTTATTCAAACAGGAATAATATATGTCGGTAAACATCTGGAAAAGTTATTTAAACACTAATAACATACGTCAGTAAACATCTGGTAAAGTTATTTAAAGAGGAATAATATATGTCAGTAAACATCTGGTAAAGTTATTTAAACACTAATAATATACGTCAGTAAACATCTGGTAAAGTTATTTAAACACTAATAATATACGTCAGTAAACATCTGGTAAAGATATTTAAAGAGGAATAATATACGTCAGTAAACATCTGGAAAAATTATTTAAACACTAATAATATACGTCAGTAAACATCTGGAAAAGTTATTTAAACAGGAATAATATATGTCAGTAAACATCTGGAAAAGTTATTTAAACAGGAATAATATATGTCAGTAAACATCTGGAAAAGTTATTTAAACACTAATAATATACGTCAGTAAACATCTGGTAAAGTTATTTAAACACTAATAATATATGTCAGTAAACATCTGGACAAATTATCTAAACACTAATAATATACGTCAGTAAACATCTGGACAAGTTATTTAAAATAATAATATACGTCAGTAAACATCTGGAAAAGTTATTTAAACACTAATAACATACGTCAGTAAACATCTGGAAAAGTTGTTTAGAGAGGAATAATATAAGTCAGTAAACATCTGGAAAATGTATTTGAAGAGGAATAATATAAGTCAGTAAACATCTGGACAATTTATTTAAACAGGAATAATATACGTCAGTAAACATCTGGAAAAGTTGTTTAAAGAGGAATAATATACGTCAGTAAACATCTGGAAAAGTTGTTTAAAGAGGAATAATATACGTCAGTAAACTTCTAGAAAAGTTATTTAAAGAGGAATAATATATGTCAGTGAACATCTGGACAAGCTGTTTAAAGAGGAATAATATACGTCAGTAAACTTCTAGAAAAGTTATTTAAAGAGGAATAATATACGTCAGTAAACATCTGGAAAGGTTGTTTAAAGAGGGATAATATAGGTCAGTAAACATCTGGAAAAGTTGTTTAAAGAGGGATAATATACGTCAGTAAACATCTGGAAAAGTTATTTAAACACTAATAATATACGTCAGTAAACATCTGGACAAGTTATTTAAAGAGGAATAATATACGTCAGTAAACATCTGGACAAGTTACATAAAGAGGAATAATATACGTCAGTAAACATCTGGACAAGTTACTTAAAGGAATAATATACGTCAGTAAACATCTGGACAAGTTACTTAAAGAGGAACAATATACGTCAGTAAACATCTGGACAAGTTACTTAAAGAGGAATAATATACGTCAGTAAACATCTGGACAAGTTACTTAAAGAGGAATAATAAACATCTGGCTGCAAGTGTTTATGATGAGTAAAAGATCATTAGGTGTGTCTACCAGGAACATCCACACTAAATATTTAAATCTCCTGGGACAATTGGTCAAATAACTCAACTCAATTTTATGGATTTCCCATAAATTCAGGACTATTAGCCGCTACCTTTTTCCTACGCTTTGCACCGTGCGGCTTAGAAAAGAGTGCTGCTGGTTCATGGAGATTTCTTGGCTGACGGCCATAATGTAAATAGTTAAAAAAAAAAAAAAACACACGAGCAGAGAGACTGAAAAGGTTCGTACTATAGCGCCATCTTTTGGACAAGTGCTCTTCTGTTTAGAGCTTTGAACCGGAAGTACAAGTCTGTCTTCTAAGTCGTACATGGCGTTTTTACTCGTATGGATTTTTACAAGTTAAGTTTTACAACATAACTAAAACAATTCATACTGACTGTCCCATGTGATAGATAGTACTTTATTGAGTCCCTCAGGAAAATGAAATATGTGATGTCACTAGGAGTGTTTCCATGCATTACTATTGTGATGTAATGAAGTTAGCAGTAGCTAATATGCTAACAAGGGTCTGTGTTAGTTTTATTAACATTATTTTTGTAATTTTTCAGTTTCACAAATTCCTCAGTAAATTCACGGAGACATTAGCGGGGAGTTGAGTTTATTGAGTTTGACCCTCCTGCTCTAATGTCTAATCTCAAACCAAAATATTGATAGTTAATGTTCATCATTGACAGGAACTCAGAGTCAAGTCACTCAATCATTGAGAACTTGGAACCGGTTTGGTGAGAACTACTTGAGTAGGTAACTACCGGCACATTCATTTGTTTATCTAAGAACTTTACCGCCAATTAAAATGAGTCACTCAAGTCCTTCTACTGGAGACACTACATAGAAATAATCATTATATTTACATACAAATATAGATTATATTTCATCACATTATTGGAATTTGGATTAATGGGTATTACTCACAGGTGATTACTCGCTTGCATACTTAAAACTCTCTTAATAAAAGACCCCAATATTTGAAGGTTGAACTTGAACACAATGTTCTAATCCTCTAGTTTGGTGAGCAAAGGTAAAAACTCCCTGAGCATCCACACTGTGGCCATACCTGATTTAATAACACATGTCATAATAATCACATTTTCATCAGATTATTTTCTAATATAAGTGATTTGGCCCACTTACAATGAAAATAACAACAAAAAATGGTATTTTGCATGAACTATGTACTAGAATTGTATGTCTAGGTGGGGATAATACTTTGGAAATAATGTGTAACCCTTTCAGAAATGACATTTAGTTCCCCTTAAAACCTTCACATGTTGCACAATGAGCTGTAAACAAAAAAACATTGAACTTGTTATTTAACTTACTAACAAGTTCAACGAAGAGACTCCTCCCACCCCCACCAAGGACTGTTTTCACTGCTGGACTCTAGAAAGAGGTTCCGTAGCCTCCGAAATAATGTGTACCCCTTTCAGAAATTACATTTAGTTCCCCTTAAAACCTTCACATGTTGCACAATGAGCTGTAAGCAAAAAAACATTGAACTTGTTATTTAACTTAATAACAAGTTCAATTAAGAGACTCCTCCCACCCCCACCAAGGACTGTTTTCACTGCTGGACTCTAGAAAGAGGTTCCGTAGCTTCCGAAATAATGTGTACCCCTTTCAGAAATGACATTTAGTTCCCCTTAAAACCTTCACATGTTGCACAATGAGCTGTAAGCAAAAAAACATTGAACTTGTTATTTAACTTACTAACAAGTTCAACTAAGAGACTCCTCCCACCCCCACCAAGGACTGTTTTCACTGCTGGACTCTAGAAAGAGGTTCCGTAGCCTCCGAAATAATGTGTACCCCTTTCAGAAATGACATTTAGTTCCCCTTAAAACCTTCACATGTTGCACAATGAGCTGTAAGCAAAAAACATTGAACTTGTTATTTAACTTACTAACAAGTTCAATTAAGAGACTCCTCCCACCCCCACCAAGGACTGTTTTCACTGCTGGACTCTAGAAAGAGGTTCCGTAGCCTCCGAAATAATGTGTACCCCTTTCAGAAATTACATTTAGTTCCCCTTAAAACCTTCACATGTTGCACAATGAGCTGTAAGCAAAAAACATTGAACTTGTTATTTAACTTACTAACAAGTTCAAATAAGAGACTCCTCCCACCCTCACCGAGGACTGTTTTCACTGCTGGACTCTAGAAAGAGGTTCCGTAGCCTCTGAAATAATGTGTACCCCTTTCAGAAATGACATTTAGTTCCCCTTAAAACCTTCACATGTTGCACAATGAGCTGTAAGCAAAAAAACATTGAACTTGTTATTTAACTTAATAACAAGTTCAATTAAGAGACTCCTCCCACCCCCACCAAGGACTGTTTTCACTGCTGGACTCTAGAAAGAGGTTCCGTAGCCTCTGAAATAATGTG
Source organism: Nerophis lumbriciformis (assembly GCF_033978685.3). Lineage (NCBI taxonomy): Eukaryota > Metazoa > Chordata > Actinopteri > Syngnathiformes > Syngnathidae > Nerophis > Nerophis lumbriciformis. The sequence goes on from NC_084572.2 coordinate 39,785,862, forward strand.
TACCCCTTTCAGAAATTACATTTAGTTCCCCTTAAAACCTTCACATGTTGCACAATGAGCTGTAAGCAAAAAACATTGAACTTGTTATTTAACTTACTAACAAGTTCAATTAAGAGACTCCTCCCACCCCCACCAAGGACTGTTTTCACTGCTGGACTCTAGAAAGAGGTTCCGTAGCCTCCGAAGCAGAACCTCCAGGTTGTGTAACAGCTTCTTCCCTCAGGCTGTAAGACTCTTGAACGCATCATAATAATCCCCTCTATTCCCCCCAAAAATGGATGAAGTGGCTGGAATATAAAGACAATATAACATACATCCATAAACCTGCAAAATATTTATCTGTACAGTAATCTATGTATTTATATCTGCACCTTATTGCTTTTTTTATCCTGCACTACCATGAGCTAATGCAACGAAATGTCGTTCTTATTTGTACTGTAAAGTTCAAATTTGAATGACAATAAAAGGAAGTCTAAGTCTAAATCCAATGTTTTATTATAATAATCAGTCATTTCCTTTCTAATAGAAGTGATTTGGCCCACTTACAATGAAAATAACCAAACCAAAAATCTTGTTTAGTATATCTGTGTGGATGTCCAACTTTAGAAAGGGTTTGTACCCCTTTTAAAGATCCCACTTAGTTCCCCTTACAACATTCACATGTTGCACAATGAGATGTAAACATTGGGGATGTGAACACTAAGAGGAACATTTTCATCAGCACAAAGTGCTGCCATTTTGAAAATCAAGACTACATTTCCTGCAGTATATTTTACCTTTAGATTTATTCTCATCTTCCAACCTCTTTTGGCTGTCTTTTAGACACTTACATGTCACATTTAATGTACCTTTGGATTTTGAGTAGGTCATGAGTGTTAGCGCAGGTAAGAGAGAGTGGCTAATGTTAATAGCATAAATGTGTCATGTTGGAGTTGTCTTGACTTTTTGTGTGGCCATGAAGGCATCACTGGCTAGGTGTCATGAGGTAAGAGAGAGCGGCTAATGTTGATAGCATAAATGACAAGAGTTGGTTTGGACAACAGAAAATGAGCAGTTTTTTTGAGATAGAAGATTTTTAGGGCCCGCATGGACATAAGGACCTATTGAATTTGTAAGGTTTTATTATTATTATTCTTCCGCAACTTTGCGCTGTAATTTGACCCCCTTAGCATGCTTCAAAACTCACCAAATGTTACACACACATCAGTAATATACGGCAAAACTTTTTCTCAAAAAACCAAACCCCAAAACTCAAAATTGCGCTCTAGCGCCCCCTAGAAAGAAAACTGTTTATAACTCCCAGTACGAATGTTGTAGAGACATGAAACAAAAACCTCTTTGTAGGTCTTACTTAGACCTACTTTTCATTAATTAATTTCCTCGGGCAAAAATCAACAGGAAGTTGGCAATTCCCCCTTCAAGACAAAAATGTACTAAAAACAGTCACTTTTGCCTCTTTGAGCTGTAATTTGACCCCCTTAACATGCTTCAAAACTCACCGAACTGAATACACACATCAGGACTGGCAAAAATTGGCATCTAATAAAAAAACCTAACCCCAAATCTCAAAATTGCGCTCTAGCGCAATTTTTGAATAAAACGCAGAAAAAACTGCTCCTCGAAAGAAAAAAATGACAAAACTGCCTGTAACTCCCACTGGGAAGGTCGGAGAGACATGAAACAAAAACCTCTATGTAGGTCTCACTTAGACCTACATTTCATAAATTGACAACCCCCAGCAAAAATCAACAGGAAATTTGCTATTCCCCCTTCAAAACAACATTTTTGTAAAAACCGGTCACCTTTCTTCAAAATCTATCTCCTCTGAGCGCGTTTGTCGTCGTTTAAGGAGAGAGATTAAACCCTTGTGTATAAAATAACAGAACAGCGTTTTAATACCTGCTCCGGTTTTGATTTTATGACCCTTCAAAGACCCGCTGCGCTGATGCTGCTGCGCTGCTGTTTTTTTAAGATGGCTGCTTAAAAGCATGAAGCACCAACGTGCCCACACAATGCAGACAAGGTAGGTACACTAGACAAAAGTCTTGGGACACTTCAGACTACAAGTAGACAAAAGTATTGGGACACTTAGGACTAGCACCTGCCAAATACGCGGGCCCGACCAATGCTGCTTGCAGCTTTAATTTACTAATGTTTTCGGTGTTTTGTTCAACAAAGTGGTGGATGGACTTCCTGTCCTCTTTACAATAATTGAACAAACAACACTTGCTTGACTCAGAGTTGCATTGCAGCCTGCAGAACAAATAGTTTGTTTGGGTGTCATAGATTAAGACAAATACTTCAGTTTTCAGTGGGAGTGGAAATCAGATGTTTGCACTTGCTATCTTTATGATGTGACATGGTGATGTTTTAGTTATCTCACATGTAATGAGGTCATAAAACTTCAAAGTGTCATAAAGGTCAGCTACTGCTGTCTTTAAAGATGCTCTCCGCTCTCATGGCAACTTCACGCACACACCACTCCTTTTCTATTAGTGATGGGTTGATGAGGCGTCATGAAGCGTTTCGACACATTGCAAAACTGTATTGATACTGTGTCGATACTGTGTCACTAAATACTGACATCTGCTGGACATTAAAAATCCCTACAGGCAACCTATGGACCGACTCAACTGACACTGATTTGATGCCCTAGTACAGGGGTCACCAACCTTTTTGAAACCAAAAACTACTTCTTGGGTACTGATTAATGCGAAGGGCTACCAGTTTGATACACACTTCAATAAATAAATATATTGTCATTTGTAAGTTACACATAAGTGTGATTTAAACAAGAATAGCTAAATAAATAAATGTATATATATAAAAAATGGGTATTTCTGTCTGCCATTCCGTCGTACATTTTTTTTTCCTTTTACGGAAGGTTTTTTGTAGAGAATAAATGATGAAAAAAACACTTAATTGAACGGTTTAAAAGAAGAGAACACGAAAAAAATTAAAATAACATTTTGAAACATAGTTTATCTTCAATTTCGACTCTTTAAAATTCAAAATTCAACCGACAAAAAGAGAAAAACTAGCTAATTTGAATCTTTTTGAAAAAATTAAAAAAAGAATTTATGGAACATCATTAGTAATTTTTCCTGATTAAGATACATTTTAGAATTTTGATGACATGTTTTAAATTGGTTCAAATCCAATCTGCACTTTGTTAGAATATTTAACAAATTGGACCAAGCTATATTTCTAACAAAGACAAATCAGTATTTCTTCTAGATTTTCCAGAACAACAATTTTAAAAGAAATTCAAAATACTTTGAAATAAGATTTAAATTTGATTCTACAGATTTTCTAGATTTGCCAGAATAATTTTTTTGAATTTTAATCATAGTAAGTTTGAAGAAATATTTCACAAATATTCTTCGTCGAAAAACCAGAAGCTAAGATATTTATTATTCTTTACAATAAAAAAAAAAAAAATTAAAAGGTAAAAAGGTATATTTGTTTAAAAATCCTAAAATCATTTTTAAGGTTGTATTTTTTCTCTAAAATTGTATTTCTAAAAGTAATAAGAAGCAAAGTAAAAAATAAATGAATTTATTTAAACAAGTGAAGACCCATCCATCCATCCATTTTCTACCGCTTATTCCAAGTGAAGACCAAGTCTTTAAATTATTTTCTTGGATTTTCAAATTCTATTTGAGTTTTGTCTCTTTTAAAATTAAAAATGTCGAGCAAAGCGAGACCAGCTTGCTAGTAAATAAATACAATTAAAAAAAATAGAGACTGCTCACTGGTAAGTGTTGCTCTTTTGAGCTATTTTTAGAACAGGCCAGCGGGCGACTGATCTGGTCCTTACGGGCTACCTGGTGACCGCGGGCACCGCGTTGGTGACCCCTGCCCTAGTATATACAATAATATAAACCAAGTCATTGTATTTCATTTAGGATTATTTCATATCTTCATTTAAATAAAAATATATTTTTATCTTTTTTAGATACAGTCAATAAATAATGTGAACATGTATCATAACATGGACATCTAAGAGAACGTGTTGTGGATGATTGTGGACTGGGAATTGTTTTAATTTTATTTTTTTACACATTTTTATAAAAATAAAAAAATAAAAAGTTTTTCCGACGTATTACATTTTAGACGATTTCTCTTCTTAGTTATTATTTCTCGGGCTGTAGAAAAGAGCCGCTCACAGGGCACAGAGGAGGCGACACAGTTGGCGTATCGGTCACGTGACCAAAACAGCTCATGATCGGTCACGTGACTTTCTAAAAGCGGTACGCGCACCGACACAGGGTTTTGCTCTATGAGCTGGACGCATGCGCCGATGCATCGGTGTTGCCGGACCCATCACTATTTTCTATCCAATAGAGGTTTTATATTTAATACAGAGTAGCAGGATTATTGTGTTTCATAAACTTTATAATCTACTCCAGGAATTTACAGACATTTTTCAGCAGCTTTTTCACCAAGTTGTGACGGTTTGAGGCTTTTTTTTTGTCAGCTTGTGATTTGAAGATGATTTTATTGTATCAATGTTTCAAGTGTTCTTTGCAATCTTAGTCCCAAAAACAACAAGATGTGTACACATTTAACAAAGTATGCTTTCTGCACACACAGGTGTGCATAGTTTGGAAAACAAATATTGAAGTTTCACTTGTTTTATGACCACACATTTGACAAAGCTCACTTTACAGGCATGTGAGGACTCTTGGTGGTTAGAGTGTCCGCCCTGAGATCGGTAGGTTGTGGGTTCAAACCCCGGCCGAGTCATACCAAAGACTATAAAAATGGGACCCATTACCTCCCTGCTTGGCACTCAGTATCAAGGGTTGGAATTGGGGGTTAAATCACCAAAAATGATTCCCGGGCGCGGCCACCGCTGCTGCCCACTGCTCCCCTCACCTCCCAGGGGGTGATCAAGGGTGATGGGTTAAATGCAGAGAATAATTTCGCCACACCTAGTGTGTGTGTGACAATCATTGGTACTTTAACTTTAACTTTAAAAAGAAGAAAAGTTAGAATAAAAAGAGGAATATTTCCACACAAACCCCGAAAGGAGATTTAGAAAATCAAGACTACATTTCCTGCAATTGGGTGCATTTCTACACTATATTTTATTTTACATTTATTCTCATCTTCCAACCTCTTTTAGCTGTCTTTTAGACACTTCCATGTCACATGTAATGTACCACACATGTTTCAGTAGATCATTTAGAACATTATAATCAATGAAAATGTAAAGTTCTATAACATGTATGCAAAGAACTCAGAAAAAGTTTCCTGTGGCCACGCCCCCTCGGGTAATATACTTCCTGTGTTGTGACCTCTGTTTACAATCCGCCACATCAAAAATATACCTTCTCGCTGGCTACTCATAAATATTCTAGAACAGGAGTGTCCAAACTTTTTGACCTGGGGGCCACATTGAGCTAAAACAATTTGGTCGAGGGCCGAAAGCCGACTGCATGTAAAGTAACACACACACATGTGTGTATATATGTATATATATATATACATATACACATATACACATATACACATATATATATATATATATATATATATATATATATATATATATATATATATATATATATATATATATATATATATGATTGATGAAAGCGGATACAATTTCACCCTCACCTATGAACCCACGCCAGGAAACCAGCCAAAAAAGAACAGAAAACGGAACGACATCATCTGGTACAACCCCCCATACAGCAAAAACGTCTCAACGAACATTGGACACAAATTCCTCAATCTGATTGACAAACACTTTCCCAAAGACAACATCCTAAGAAAAGTATTCAACAAGAACAACATTAAATTGAGCTACAGCTGCATGAACAATATACGACAAATCATCTCAAACCACAACAAAACAATTGCAAATGAGCCGTCGGCCCTCAGACAGAGCGACTCCAAAACCAACAAAGGCTGTAATTGTCGAAAGAAACCTGATTGCCCTCTCAACGGGGGGTGCTTACAAACATCAGTTGTCTACCAATCTAAGGTAATACGCAAGGACATTAACACATCCGACACATATGTAGGATTAACCGAGGGAGAATTCAAAACCAGATGGAACAATCACAAGGCTTCTTTCAGGAACAAAAACCTGCGAAATACCACAGAACTCAGCAAACACATTTGGGACCTCAAAGACAATAATGTTGAATATTCAATAACATGGCAAATTCTTGCATCCAGCACACCTTACAATAGTGGTAATAAAAGATGCAACCTATGCTTGAAAGAGAAACTGTTTATTATTTACCGTCCAGACCTGTCATCCCTCAACAAGCGCAGCGAAATTGTAACAACATGCCGCCATAGACGGAAACACCTCCTAGGTAACACATGAGCCAATCACCACGCCCCTAGGCCAGCCTGTACCCACCCACTCTGTGCCCTATACAAACCATGGTATGCGAATGCTCCCATTAAAATCTCCTGACGATTGAGGGTACCCCCCCTCATGAAACAGGCCTGTAGAGATGAAATAGTCTTGTGATTTTTTTCCCACACATACATATATATATATATATATATATATATATATATATATATATACACATATATACATATATTTATATTTATATATATACATATATACACACACATATATATATATATACATACACACACACACATATATATATGTATATATATATATATATATATATATATACACACACATATATATTTGTATATATATATATATATATATATATATATACACACACATATATATATATATATATATATATATATATATGTGTATATATATATATATACATAAACATTGTACTCTATATACTACATTTGTATATGTAAAAAAAAAAAAAAAAAGGTTTACTTTAAAATACACAAACATTAAGTACAAATAAAATGCAAAAATTTATACAAAAAGGGTAAATAAAACTACAATAAAAATTCATTAGGACGTTATAATGTAAGAACAAAATTGTACTACCCTACCTGGTGCGTGTACACTTGAATTACTACCCTTTAGAATCCAAATAATAATAATTAAATGTTTTTTATACAAATATAAAAATATATATTTTTCTTAATAAAAACAAGTTATCATATCATATCATTATAACGTCCTAATGAATTTTTATTGTAGTTTTATTTACCCTTTTTATATACATTTTTGCATTTTATTTGCATACACGTGAACTACTACCCTTTAGAATAATGAACACGAAAAGTGAATAGAAATAAAAATAAATAAAATAAAAACAATTTAAAAAATACAAATAATGTATTTCTATGGTTCTATGTATTTTTTCTCATTAAAAAAAAAAAGTTAGGGCAAATGCTGCTAAATTTGCTATAACTGAGTCCTGTTGTAGTGCAGTTGCCAGTCAGGTGCAGAGTGGGCAATCACTAACGGCTCCCAAACAAACTGCTCACAACTGGGAATCGGTTCACTTAAAAGAGCTGTTCAAAAAACTTGATTTGTTGGCAAAGGTCAACATCGCTATTCCATAAATCCATCAATCATGCTGTCGTTTCAACTAATTACAGCTCACAACTACGCATGAGAATACTGGAAAGACCTCTGACCTTGTGTCCTTGATGACGGTGGCCAGGGCGTTGTAAAGGTCGTCTTCGCTCATGCTCTTCCAGTGCAACATGATGCCCATCCCTTTGGCGGTGACACGGACCATGGTGTCATAGTGGTCTCCAAACAGGGGCACACCCACCACCGGCACCCCGTGGTACAGAGCCTCGAAGATGCTGTTCAGTCCTCCGTGGCTCAGGAAGGCTTTTATGTTGGGATGTCCTGAAGAAACAACAAGTCTGGTTTGCACCCATGAACCACAGCTCCTCAGTGCACTCGTGCAGCCCTCCACAGGACACCACTAATAGTTCTGTCCCTTGACAAGATGTGATTTCAAATGATTGCAAGTTATTGAGTGAAGGCAACTGTGATCAAAAGGAAAGGCTGGAGGATTATGGCAAAAATATGAATCAGGATCAATAACATGATTATTCATTCATTTGAAAACGGGGGTATTTATTTTTGTAGACTACTGTAACAAACTCAAGTGTTGATGTTTTAATGTTTTTTTAATTGTGTTTTATACCTTTGACACTTATTTAACCACCGTGTTCCTTTTGTGTCATATAATGATAATAATAAATGTTTGTTAATTAAATGCAAAAATCCTCACATTTATTTAATACATCTTTGGACAATTTTCACCAACATTTTCATTCAAAGCATAATAATTGTGTAAATACATGCTTTGGGTGCATTATGCTTGTGTAAGGTACTTTTTTGAAACCTTCATTTTGTAAGCACTGTCAGACGCACGGCGCTCTTATTGTGAAGGGGAAAAGTGCGCTGTAGTAAAGAGACGACTTGATGCCATTTCAAAAAAAAGAGCCTCTCAAGATGCGACTGCTGTACTGTTTGTACGCTGATCTTACAGCCACGATGTCGTTCACCACAACACGAGCAGAGGAGATGAGTTTAAATTGTTCTTGCTAGCTTTAGCTTGGTAGTTTAGTCCCTGTCCTCACATCTGTCTTTAGCTCAGGACGTGTTTCAGGGATGAATGAGTGCTACCGGACAAACTACTTTCCCAAACAAATCTTCTTTTTCCTCAAATTAACAGCATTTTACTCACATTTTGGTCAACTTCTGTTTTATTTTGCATTTTACAGCGGATTTCCTTTTATTGGCCAATTCTGTGATTCAGTCTGCGAAAAATCATAAGATCTTACTGTTTTTGATAAGTTTGGTGATTATTGATTATTGAAACTACGTTGATGTAACACGTGGCTTGGCATTGTCTTACTGAAATAAGCAGGGGCGTCCATGGTAACGTTGCTTGGATGGCAACATATGTTGCTCCAAACCTGTATGTACCTTTCAGCATTAATGGTGCCTTCACAGATGTGTAAGTTACCCATGTCTTGGCCACTAATACACCCCCATACCATCACACATGCTGCCTTTTACACTTTCACCCTAGAACAATCCGGATGGTTCTTTTCCTCTTTGGTCCGGAGGACACGACGTCCACAGTTTCCAAAAACAATTTGAAATGTGGACTCGTCAGACCACAGAACACTTTTCCACTTTGTATCAGTCCATCTTAGATGAGCTCAGGCCCAGCGAAGCCCACGGCGTTTCTGGGTGTTGTTGATAAACGGTTTTCGCCTTGCATAGGAGAGTTTTAACTTGCACTTACAGATGTAGCGACCAACTGTAGTTACTGACAGTGGGTTTCTGAAGTGTTCCTGAGCCCATGTGGTGATATCCTTTACACACTGATGTTGCTTGTTGATGCAGTACAGCCTGAGGGATCGAAGTTCACGGGCTTAGCTGCTTACGTGCAGTGATTTCTCCACATTCTCTGAACCCTTTGATGATATTACGGAGCGTAGATGGTGAAATCCCTAAATTCCATGCAATAGCTGCTTGAGAAAGGTTTTTCTTAAACTGTTCAACAATTTGCTCACGCATTTGTTGACAAAGTGGTGACCCTCGCCCCATCCTTGTTTGTGAATGACTGAGCATTTCATGGAATCTACTTTTATAGCCAATCATGGCACCCACCTGTTCCCAATTAGCCTGCACACCTGTGGGATGTTCCAAATAAGTGTTTGATGAGCATTCCTCAACTTTATCAGTATTTATTGTCACCTTTCACAACTTCTTTGTCACGTGTTGCTGCCATCAAATTCTAAAGTTAATGATTATTTGCAAAAAAAAAAAAAGTTTATGAGTTTGAACATCAAATATGTTGTCTTTGTAGCATATTCAACTGAATATGCGTTGAAAAGGATTTGCAAATCATTGTATTCCATTTATATTTACATCTAACACAATTTCCCAACTCATATGGAAACGGGGTTTGTACTATATGGTGTGTAAAGTACATGTAGAGCAGATATAGATCATCTACATCTACTATATGATTTGTCTGGACAGGAAAGATTTGAAAAAAAAAAAGGTTTTGGATTTTTTTTTTTTTTTTATCGATTAAGAATTGTTATGAATAAGAATTGCGATTAATCTGAAAATCACTTTTTTTTTTTGAGAAGCCAAAATTGAAATTGGGATAAAATTGGATGAATTGCCCAGCCTAGCCTAGCATAGCATCAGAAGGACTGAATGTGTGCTACAAGTGCCTGAAGGCAAATCATTAACAGATTAGACAAGATCTGAAAGTACACAACTTGAGCTTGAGTCAACTAAACAAAGTCAACACACACACACACACACACACACACACACACAGCCTTACAATGTGCAGTGAAACCTGACTGCTGTGCATTGTCACAAACATCATCATGATTGTTCACAAGCAGAAGGTACAACACAATACATGCAAAAGGTCAACATGGGGGTGAACTCACCTAATAGGTCATTCTGAGGCATCCAGTCAACAAGCTTGGTGTTGTTGCCAAGGTTACTGGGCGGGACGCCTGAAAACCTTCAACAAAGAGGTAATGATGAAGAAAGTAATGCAATACAAGGACATGTGACATGGATGATGTCATTCATGTTGGTCAACTGAGTGGTATTTTGTTGCCAAAAGGCAACACACACATACATACATACACAACACACATATATACATACACAACACACATATATACATACACAACACACATACATACATACACAACACACATATATACATACACAACACACATACATACATACACAACACATATATATACATACACAACACACATATATACATACACAACACACATACATACATACACAACACACATATATACATACACAACACACATACATACATACACAACACACATATATACATACACAACACACATACATACATACACAACACAATTATATACATACACAACACACATATATACATACACAACACACACACATACATACACAACACACATATATACATACACAACACACATATATACATACACAACACACACACATACATACACAACACACATATATACATACACAACACACATATATACATACACAACACACATATATACATACACAACACACATATATACATACACAACACACATATATACATACACAACACACATATATACATACACAAAACACATATATACATACACAACACACATATATACATACACAACACATATATATACATACACAACACACATATATACATACACAACACACATACATACATACACAACACACATATATACATACACAACACACATACATACATACACAACACACATATATACATACACAACACACATACATACATACACAACACAATTATATACATACACAACACACATATATACATACACAACACACACACATACATACACAACACACATATATACATACACAACACACATATATACATACACAACACACACACATACATACACAACACACATATATACATACACAACACACATATATACATACACAACACACATATATACATACACAACACACATATATACATACACAACACACATATATACATACACAACACACACACATACATACACAACACACATATATACATACACAACACACATATATACATACACAACACATATATATATATATACACAACACACATATATACATACACAACACACACACATACATACACAACACACATATATACATACACAACACACATATATACATACACAACACACATATATATATACATACACAACACACATATATACATACACAACACATATATATACACAACACACATACATACATACACAACACACATACATACATACACAACACACATATATACATACACAACACACATATATACATACACAACACACATACATACATACACAACACACATATATACATACACAACACACATATA